>NC_048293.1:26883118-27123118 GCF_009762535.1 Notolabrus celidotus
CATTTCTCTTCTAATATTTCATAAAATAGTTTTCTTCAGATAGTTTGATACAATCATTAAAAAAAATTAAAATGTAGACTTCCATAACGTTGACATAACGACTTAGATTTAGTCTCTCGTGTGCTCTCCAACCGCCAAACACTGCATCCTACATTTCCCATAATGCATGGCGTCTATCATTTGGCCCCTGACATCTCTTCTTCTAAGCCACACATTAGGCGTTTTTCAACGGCAGGAACTTAACCCAGGAACTACGTGCGTTTCAACCGGTGGACCCAGGGTCTAAGTTTAGTTCAGGGGTAGATAATCTCCCCCTGAAAAGCCCGTGCTTGGGGGTAGTACTTGTCAAAGGTCCTGGGACTTTCAGGGGGGCAGGGTCTACAATGCTGATTAATTGGTAGATTGATTAATTGGTAGATGCATCCGTCCAGAAGTCTCCAGTTAACAGGGTCGCTGTTTAAACCAAAACACCGGTCGATCTCTGCGATCACGGCTTTTTGAGTTCAAAAGGATTTTAAAGCCGTGTTGAAACGTCTTTGCTACTCGCGCTTATCTCCTCTCACGTGTTGATTCAGTGAATCCATCTGTGATGAAATATAACACCATCTAAAACAGACCAGCTGAGTCTCTTCATGCTAACAGGCTAACTGTTGTGTTGCTCATAATGATACCTGCCTGTCCGTCTGCTTCTATGGTGTCATCTGTGATGAATGGCATTCCTCTTTGTTTTACTGCCCTCTACTGGTCTGGTGGTGTAGTGCATTTACTTACTCCTCCATACGTCACTGGCCTGATTTACACAATCTACCCGGGACTTCAGCCCGCGGTCGAAACGCAGACAACAATGGGGGACCAGGAACCTTTTAGTTCAGGGTAAAGTAGTTCTGGGGGCTAAAAGATCCCGGAACTCTTGGTCGAAATTCCAACCATTCACTGATTACAAGAAAGTTAATTTCTGGAATAATTAAAGCCGACGCTAACTCCTGCATTATCTCGGACGGCCAGCAGGGGGCGACTTGCTAAAAGAAGTCAGGTTGTATAGACTTGTCTAATGAGGTTGTGGTGTTATTTCCTGTCTCTAGATTTTTATATTTAGCTAACTGTGTTTGACAAGTTGCTATCTAAGTCATCTGTTAGTTAGGTAGGTAAGAGGCAAAGCAATCAGCATCCTATAGTGGTTGACAAGGCTAACAGATCTGCAAATGATCTTCATAAGGATGCAAATTCAGGAATGATGCACGTTCATAAACACATGCAGAAGTCCTAAACAAGTGCAACAGCAGAAACAAGCTGCAACTAGTGTGGCTCTGTCTCTCAGTTAGCTGTGGAGCTAAGTTCTTGAGTCATTAATTGCTAACCGCTGACAAAACTTAAGTACTGAAAAGTTGGCCGTCACTTCTAGAGTTTAAACTCTTACAGCCAACAAACTTCACAAAGTATCTGACAGATGGATGAAACAAGATGATTTGAGGCCTGCCCCCTACAGAGAGTCAGAGTAATGACGTGTGGTTTTGAACGGCTTTCAGAAAGAAGTTGAACTGTGAAATTACGGCTCCTTTGTTCCTCATTAGTGGAACAAAACCACGATGATGATGACAGAGAGATGCCAAACTTGAGGCGCTAACACATTTGATTACAGACCAAACGCGGCATCAGGTTGGATACGCCCACCTCTAATCATCTGTCCATGTTTAGAACAAATTAATGAAAAGTTGAAAACAAAAGAATGTCCCATGCTGTTTTTTTTATATATTAAAATAGTTCCCTGAATGCATCACAGAGAAAACATACCAGTTGGATGATAGCCTCCTCCTTAGCGGTGCAGCTCCTCCAGCTGACTCTGGATCAGGTTTCTGACGAGGGAAAACTTGGCATTCCTGATTCCTTGTGTTTGAGGTGGTGGACCCAGCTGTGCGGACCCCTCACACACACACACATATGCACACACACATGAACACACACAGTATAGTGCTGTTAGGTGGGGTTGGATGAGCTCATACTCTGGGCTGTTCCTCCACCACAGAAGAAGAGGATGAAATAAATCCAGCCTCCTCGGTTCTGTCGTGCCTCGGGGATGTTTTGCTCGGCTCTGATGTCTCTGCTGGTCTCTGCAGACGTTTTTAAGGCGGTGATAGATTTTTTAGAGAGGGGTCCTCTCAGTCTAATGTATTCTGACTTTTTTACCGCCTCTGATTTATTCTTAAGCTGGATAAGTCATACTTACAGAGGTCATCAGTGCAAATCCAGAATTAACTCCAGTGTGATGTTGAATATTCATGATGCTGCTGTTTCAAAGATGCTCTCTTTTTCCAGCCTGATCAATTCAGCTGCATTGCTTAATTTGCTCTGTGTGAGCTGCAGGCTCTTCATTTAAATGTATAATCTAAAATGCATCGGCGGAATAATGAGTCTTCTTATACGGGGAAGGAATATATGTTCTAGTGTGGCTCAGCTTCAGCTGGAGGGGGAACGATATCGAAGAATTAAAGGATCAGTGATCTGAATCAACATATTTTATTATTAAGCTGAAGTGCTGTCCATACAGGGTGTTTAAGTTTCACTCATCCTGGTTTTATGCTACATTATAAACAGCTTTGTGTTAAAGAATTGTCCTGGTTTAAACTCTTAGCAGTAAGATGTAGCTGCTACATTAAGTGTAAAAGAAGGGGAAACTTTAGAAATGTCAAAACATTCCAAAAAAATGAATTAAATGTTTCATGCATGGATACTTGAACTCTTCAGACTGAGGAGCAGGATATTTTTTTAATTATTTAAAGCTCCTGTGAGGAACTTCAGGGTTGTGCATTTTTGGCGCCCCCTCTGGCCATTTGTGGTACTTCATGTTTCTTTGCTGATCTTGTCCTGCACATATAGACTGTTTCCGAAACCACCTGCTACATACTAGCTACGAATGTAGTATGCAGTAAACTGTAAATAGCATACTGAGTTTGAAGGTAGTCTGACTGTTCTGTTGGATCTGGTCTGCAGGATGCTGGGTCAGGCGTCGCTGGATTTATGGTTTCGGAAGGCGGAAATAAAGAAAACTGCTTCCTTAGCATCACTTATGATTGAAAAAGGAAGAAGCCTAATGTTAGCGCTGTGCATTGTGGGGAAAAGGACGTGAGGGAGACTGGTCCGCTGCATACTGAGACATTTCCAGAATCAGTTTGACATCTGGTAGTTTTTTCAAACTGCAGATTTTACTCTTGTTCACATACTACATACTGAATGTTGGCCAAATCCTACATACTACTAGTATAGTAGGAGGTTTTGAAAACAGCCATAATATATAAGACGTGCTTTCTCACTAAAAAACTCCTACTGCTCTTAAATGTATCAATCATTGTGAGTACTTGCTCTGGAAAGTGTAAACAAAGGCTGTTTGGCAGCGTTTACAGGCATCATGTATAATAATCTAGAAAGACTCAATCTTGTCGCCCAAGGTTTTGTTTGCTTTGTCAGGTCATGAAGAGGCATCTGCATTAATTTTAGTCTGTTTCATAACCATCAAAAAACTCCCTATAGTAGCTTTAAAATGCACCAAATGAATCAAACCCATGTTAAATGATAAATATGATCAACCACAGACAGATAATAAACAGATGAGTTGATGTAATTGTGACTTATCAAGCAAATATTCCCGGAGATGATCTGAAGGTGAACGTTAACCCTGCCTTCAAAGTGAGCAGGAACAAAACAACATTCCTGTGGCTGTGTTGGGATGTTATCATGTTTTTCTGCAGTAGATCACCGGATTAGACTGAATTGAAAGGAATCTAACTGAGTTGAATTGAATTAGAAAGCCTTTGTTGGATACAATTAAATCAAGATTGCTTCTCTTGGTTGGTGCATAGAAGTTCTGAAGTCCTGAAATAACACTCATGTTGTGTCTAAGCTGTGGCTCCGGTTAACGGCTACTATCATAAAGCTCTACTACCTGGATGTAAACAAGCACGGCGTGGTTTGTCAGTATGTTGATCTAGTTAATGGAGATAAAGCTGTATGTATTGTGTATGGTTAAACTGATGTATAACCACTCCACCAGAGACATGAGGAACCAGCACAGGCAGCTGAAGGCTGGTGGTGCTAACTCTGATAACCTTAGGCACACTCATCTGTGCTTGTTTACATCCGGTTACCATTATAGTAATAGCCGTTAATCGGTTGCTTTGTTTAGCCTTCCTTTGAGCAGCTTCATCTGAGACAATTAGGAGGCGACTGATATTGGTATTTCAGGGCCGATACTGATCAGATTATGAGTTTGTGAGGTGGATAACCGTTATATGGAACCAATACAAGCATTTACAGGAAAACTCAGAACGCCTTTATCAAATGCTCTAGTCCAGGGGTTCCCAATATGTGGATCGGGACCCCCTGGGGGATTGCAATACCCTAATGGGGGGTATCAAAATGTCTTCCAGGATGTTCTTTTTAATTTTTCAAGTAATCCAAAATGGCATATTTTACCCATTACTGTAAAAATCAGAAATATTAGTTAAATTTGAAATGAAGCTTCCAAATGAAAATGTTGAGTTAGTTTTTTGCCTTTTTTGTTGCTAATTTTGTGGCTAATTTTCTTCAGACCAGCTAAATGAAGTATGGAGCATCATCTAATCAGTTGGAGGGACAGTTGGGGTCACGAGTCTTGGGCACCAATATTTTGGGGGTCGCAGGCTGAAAAGATTGGGAACCCCTGCTCTAGCCAAATGATGTCTCGCCAATCAGACCGTGTTGGGGGGGACATTTGGTGAGACAGAGTGGTTAAATTCATGGATAATTCCTAATAATAAGTCAATAAAACAATCCCCTTATTATGATATCAACTTTTATTTACCTGTGCTTCATTCCAGATACACATTAACTCAAAAAAGTCAAAGAAAAATCACACAGTAAATCAGTAATTCTACTTTAAATGAAGGAAAGTGACTGAACATGGAAGAGCAGTCTTATATATAGCCTGTATATAAATATAATTTAATTCCCTGCACTCTACTCATTGCGCTGCTCGATTAAACAAAGAGAAGAAGAGATTTGTGTTTTAAAGCGATAGAGGAAATCTGTGCATGTAACTTAAACCAAACAAAGCCTGCAGACACGCACACTGCAGGGAGTTAAAGGAGGGATGATGTGAATCAAAGGTTACAGAGCAGAGGAGAGAAATACATCCCTGCCCCCTCCCCTCCATCCAGGGGCGTGACCAGAACCTTTTGACCGGGTGGCCCAACTGAGGCTCTCATATAGGCAGGGGTGGCTTACAAATAAATAACATTTACCCTTTCTGTCTTCTGTGGCATAAATCTTCTAAGCTTAATTCTTTGTTGTTTTTTGTATAACTATTTTCTTTCTTTTTTATAATCCTTAAAATTTAGGTGTCTGTTTTTTGTATTCAATGCTGCTCATACGTGCCTTAAATTGCCCGCCGGGGACAAATAAAGTTTTTTTTAATTGAATTCAGGACTTACAAAAGATGTTTTTTCAAAGTCACATTTGAAGGCACTAATAAAGAAGCCTTTAACTCATCCCCAAATTATAAATTTTAATAGAAACCCCACCTCTGACAAGGTAAACATAGTTTAGGATTTTGGGGGTGGCCCCTGGGGTGGCCAATTGGATTTCAAGGGGTGCCATTGCCACCCTTGGCCACCCCTCTGGACACGCCACTGCCTCCATCTGCACCTGAACCAGGACCTCAGCTAGATGCAGATTGGACACCCTCTTTCTCCTCCTCTGTGTGTGTGTGTGTGTGTGTTTGTGTGTGTGTGTGTGTGTGTGTGTGTGTGTGTGTGTGTGTTTGAGTGTGTGTGTGTGTGTGTGTGTGTGTGTGTTCAAGACCTTGAAGGGTTTTCTCACTTATCTTTCTGGAAGTTGTTTGGAAACATGAAAACTGAAACCACTGTGTATCTTTTGGCTTTTTTAAGGTGTGTGTTATGTGTGTGTGTGTGTGTGTGTGTGTGTGTGTGTGTGTGTGTGTGTTTGTATATGAAGGGATGATATGACTCGGCGGCGCTAGGACCGTGGCTCTGCCAGTGCGCCGCAAATCCCAGCAGAGAGAGAGAGAGAGAGAGAGAGAGAGAGAGAGAGAGAGGCTGTCGGTCTGCGCCTCGGCTCAACCCATCACCGGCGGGGGAGGCTGCACCTTCTGCCGAGCACGGACCTGAACCAGCCGGGCTCTCCATATGGGCTCACCATGCGCAGGATTCGGGCCAACGCCATCGCGATTCTGACTGTCGCGTGGATCCTGGGGACCTTTTATTACCTGTGGCAGGACAACAAGCCTCAGACGTCGCCTTCGTCGTCGGCGGCGCAGACCCGCGGCAGGGGCCATGGGCAGAAGGGGGTCTCCGGCCGGCTGGAGATCCACCGGGACGACAGGACCATCCCTCTGATAGTGAGTGAGGAGGGGGGATGAAGGGGGGAGGATGAAGGGAGGAAAAAAGGGGTTGGAAGGAGATGGGCGCTGCGCACGGTGCTGTCGCTGGAGGCGCCGAGCTGCAGGAGAGTGTGTGCTGCATGTTGATGTGTGTGAAACCTGGGGTGATGATGATGAGGAGGATGGTGGTGGTGGTGGAGGAGGAGGAGGAGGTGATGCACAGCTGGGGTGGCACAAGCAGGAATATGGTGCTCTCTCTAACACCCATCATCTCTCCATCCATCCTTCACCTCCTCCTTCCATGCAGCCTGATCATTATTCCTGTGGCTGAGTGTGTGTGTGATCAGCAGTCTGTGCCTCTCTCGGTGTGCTCCCATGCCTCTCCGTGCCTTCCTCGAGCCTCCAGAACCTCGAGGACACGTAAGAGGCTTTCCATAAGTCCCGTGCGTCGTGCGCAAACCGCCTCGTAAACCACATCATGCTGTGAGACCTGTCTGCGGCTGCACATGTGAAGGGGAGAGAACCGGGTCTAGAGACCTCCTTGTTGAGTCTCTCCTGCTCCTGTGTGTCATTAACAGGCCTGTTCCAGTCAGACAGGTCTGCTCTCTGCCTGTTGTTGCCTGCACGCGCCAGGGTGGAGTAGTGAGAGTAACCTCTGCTGAATGCTGTGGTTGGCTGGCTGTAGGTGTGGTGGTGGTCGGGCTTGGTTTGCAGTATCATCCTCAGTGTTGATGTGTGTGTACGTGTGTGTGTGTGTGTAGTGGAGCTGTGGTCGGGTCCGTGCCAGAGCAGATTAGGAGGTCTGGTTTTCTGATGCATCAAGTGCAAAGAGAGGCAGACCTGTAGCTCTCAGCCCTGCAGGCATACACTGATTTAATTCATTCATAAAGGCAGTGTGCACGTTTCTGGATCCAGTTTATCATACATGATGATATCTGAGGGTTTGCATGATTTCTGAGGCTTATAAAGATGTCCTCTTCAGCTATGGAGACATGACAGTTTTACATGTTTTGCACTAAAATGATCTTTACAACAGAATAACCTCAAATCAGAGCCTTGGTGTGACTACAACTGCAACAAACACTTATTTCCATTATTAATAAATCTGCAAACACAGTCTTAAAGAATGAAATCACAGTTGAATCCATGCTGCTGAAAAAAGCCTGTTACAATGTCTCTGTGTTCAACGTGTGTGTGCATCTGAATCTCAAATACTGTATTGATTTTCAGAGAGGAATTAGGTCACATTACAGCTGCTCCAATTCTGAAATAGAAATGTACAGAATAAACACATAGGAGGAAATCCTAAGGTATAGAAAACATAAAAGTAGGTTAAAATATGTGCATGTTATACTTCATTAGGCTCACACTACTCGCCTGTGTGACCTCTCAGTGTGTCTTTATGTTGCTTTATTCAACCTAGGGTGCAAAATCTTAATATTTATTATGAATTTATTATATTAAATGGAAGATAAGGTATCAAAGCATCACCTTTAGGATGCTGGAGTTAGATTACGTTTGTGGATTTGTCCTGAAATATAAGTTAAATGAAAACCTGATTAAAAGTCAAAAGGTAATTTAAGGTGATTTTGACTTAATGATTGGTCCGCCAACATCCCCAAAGATCTTTAATGTTGTGATCCCCGTCCAGCTGAACAGTGTATTGATCTGGAAAAAGTAGCTCCAGCATGAGCAGACAACTACAACAGGGGAACTTTTCCATCTAATGTTACCTTGCTAGGCAATTTGGACAAAATGCCAACCTAGCAAAACAACTGCATTGACTAGTTAGCTAATCATCCAGCTATGTGTTCTCCACCTCAGATAGCAGCAGAAGCAGAATACATGAAGGCAGTGTTAGATTCAGGTAACAGGCTAACCTCCATCTGGAATACTGGAAACTGAAAATTCTGTTATCTCTGACTTGAGGTATGCTGAAGTATTTATGGCCACAGGAGGTGTAATATTTAAGATACAGAAGTCATCTAGAGCTCTAATTGAAGCTTACAAAGTTGGGCAGTTTTTTAAATACAAATGAGGCCGTGACGTTGAACATATAATGCTCAAAAGTGACCATTTCGTATGAGATTTCATCCAACAGATGCTGTTTTTATAGTCTTGTTGTGTATTTTGTGGATGCTATTTTAAAATCTAAAATCAGCAAGCACCTGATTCTTATTTTGCTACCTTCCCCTGTGTGTTAGGATACTCTATGCCAAATTTCATACTTGGAGATCAAAGAATGCAATTTTAACACCTTGTTTTCTAGATTTACATATCATGCCAGGAGCATTTTTTAAAAAAAAAGGGGGTTTTCGTCCGTCAAGACCAAACGGCCTTGAGTGGAGAGTGTTCATTATCATCCTGAGATGAACCAATATAGGCTAACTAGATATACTAGTGAAAAGAAGGTAGCAAAAACATCCTGAGGTCTGGGCCTGGCTCCCGGGCTGTAAGTTGTGTCTTAAGTTAGGGTGCAAAAGTTTACGCTAAGGCATCCATCCATCCATCCATCCATCCATTATCTTGACTGCTTATCCCGTTAGGGGTCACGGGGGGCTGGAGCCTATCCCAGCTGGCTTCGGGCGGAAGGCAGGGTACACCCTGGACAGGTCGCCAACCTATCACAGGGCTAACACAGAGAGACAGACAACCATTCACGCACACGCTCACACCTACGGGCAATTTAGAGTGACCAATTAGAGAGAGAGAACATGCAAACTCCACACAGAAAGGCACCCGCCCGGCCTGGGATTCAAACCAGGAACCTTCTAGCTGTGAGGCACCAGTGCTACCCACTGCACCACCGTGCAGCCTGCTAAGGCATACAATAAAACATATTAGTTTACAGCTTTTTTTTCCTGCAAAATATTTATTTTGCTTTAATTTCATTGTTTTGGTATCGAACAGGAATTAAGCGATGTTAAATAAAGTCAGGGCCACCAGCATAAAACATTTCTGAAACTTAAGTGGAAGCTTCAATGAGAGTCAGAAACAGATGTCATTCAAGCTGAACTGTTTACTGTTCATATTTGCTTGTTTACAAAACAGGAAACAGTGATGTGTTACTTTTGATCTTCAAAATAAAAGCACTTCCAGTCAACATTGGAAATATAACTTAAATCATTAAAGGCACTATGAGGAGTTTTTAACTGGCTGAGAAACAGACTGAAACTGATCCTGATGCCTCTTTCTCACCCTCAAAAGCAAACAAGACCATCCACAACAACACCGATACCTTCTCTGTTGACATTTTTAATGCCTGAAACTGTTCTGAGGGGGTCGGTGTCAGAACAGATGATTGACATCTCGCTCTAGAAACACCCTTTTTTTAAGCTGTTTTCATGGCAAATAATCACATTGGGTGATAAATATAAATGTTAAAAGACAACAGGATGAGGTTATTGTCTGAAGACACTAATTTTGCATTTACAGGACAAGAGATAAGAGGTATCACTTTGTCCACAAGGGGGCGCCAGAATCGATACAAACCAGAAGTTCCTCACAGCAGCTTTAACAAATGTGCAGGATTTTCACATGACATGTTGTAAACAATGTTCAGGGTTTTCTTCATTAAACAAAGTAACAGGTCAACAGTATTTGTTACCTCAATTAACAAACAATTCACAACAGCTAATAGCTAATCATGTAAAACACCATGGTAAAACTTTCTTGTAACATTAAAGCTCCTGTGTGGATTTTGGCGCCCCCTGTGGACAAAGTGATACATCTCATCTCTTTGCTGCATTTGTCCTTTTAAGTAATGTCAGAGCCACCAGAGTAACACTTTTCTAAAACTCGTTGGCTCATGTAGTTATTTTATTAGGCCAGTCTTGTGCTATAAATGTTACTTTTTTGTAGCTAGTTGTGTCAAACAAACTATGAAACTGTCCCGTAACATTAAAGCTCCTGTGTGGATTTTGGCGTCCCCTGTGGACAAAGCGAAACGTCTTATCTATTTACCGGATTTTTCCTTTTTATGTCTAAGTCGTCTTTTCTAAAATAAAACATCCCACTGCTTTAACAGTCGCTCAGTGGGAGTATGTGCTGTGGAAAATGTCTGACGCCTACCCCCCACAGCGGCTCCATGCTGTAAAAATTACAACATAGGAATAGTGAGTCTTACTGATGGTCTTGTTTGCTTTTGTGGGTCATAAAGAGGCATCACTGCTGATTTCAGTCAGTTTCCACAACCAGCTAAAAACTCCTTACTGTGGCTTTAAGTTTTTCTGGATTTCATCACTTATTGACTGCAGTTTAACCCTTCCCCTCCCTTCACTGAGTTATTTAGTTCCCTTTCACAATCCTTACTCCCAAATGTTTCATCCTGAGACTAATACTGGATGTAAGAAATGTGCAATTTGAGCCCAAACTCTCCAACTCTGCTGCAGCCAGTCTTAAACTAAGCTGACAGACAAACACTTAGATATATAATTGAACTTTCAGGAGGCTGTTGAGATAACACAGCACTCTGCAGCGCCTTTTGCAATTTACTCGACTAATAAAACGGTCCCAGCTGTGGTTGAGGATGTGTGCCAACATGTCAGGATGTTCCACTCCTGCAGCAGTGGCGGCGGCGGCGGCAGCAGAAGCTTAAATGTTGTTCACAAGATTTAATAATTGAGTGGTAAATGCCAAAGTGTGGGGCTGGTGTGGCAGCGCTGCTCCCGGGCCTGCTTAAGCATGTAGAGAAAGGAGAGAGGAGGAAACTGTGGTCTGCATCAATGTGTGAACTCGGGCCAGGAATGTGGCTCGGATCAGAGGATGCAGGAACACTGTGAGGAGCGGAGAGGTAAAGAAAGAGGGAGAGAGAGATTTGGTTCACGCAGCAGACTGTGGGTGACCTGCAGACTTCTAATCAGATCGCTCTTTGAACTGTAAACTCTGATTGGACAGTCTCCAGGTCTGATCTTTGATTTGCTCACAGAGGTCGTTGACCTTTGTCACCAAACTGAGATCTCTGAGCTGCAGTTTGTTCTGGAAACGTGAACCTGCAGCTCGGCTCAGCTCGGCTCACAGAGCAGAGAGAACATTCAACAAGAGACGGAAGAAAGGACTCTTTCTCTTTCCTTTACTCTCTCTTTATTTACTTCTTTCTCTCCCTCCTCTATTTCGCTCAGACCTTTTCTTCTGACTTCTTTGACTTTCTTTCCTTTCCATTTTCTTCAATTCTCACTTTCCTTTCTCTCACTCCGTCTCTTATCCTTTCCTTAATTCTCTCTTTACTCTTTCATTCTTTGCTTTTTTCTTTCTCTCTTTCTTTCTTGCTTTTATGTCCTTTTGTCCTGCCTTCCTCTCTTTCTTCCAACCTCTCACTCCCTTGCCATCTTCCATCCTTTCCTTCCTCTTTTCTTCTTCTTTCTTCCTTTCTTTCTACCTTTTCATCTTTCTTCTTTTCAATCTTTCATCCTTCCTTCCTTCCTTTCCCTTCTTTCTACTACCCACTTTGTACCTTTCCTCCTTTCTTCCTATCATTTCTTTCCTTTCTTTCTAACTTATTTCCTTTTTTTTACCTTTCTATCTTTCTCTCACTCCCTAGCCTTTTTTCTACGTGCCATTCTTCTTTCCTCTCTCCATTCTTCCTCCCTTCTTTTCCCCTTCTTTTTTTCTACCTGCGTTCTACATCTCCTCCTTTTCTGCCTTTCCTTTTTCCATTCTTCTTCCTTCTCACTCCCTTACCTTCTTCCTTCTTTCCTCCATTCCTTCCCCCTTCATCCTTCCTTCATTTCTTTCTGTCTTTCTACTTACCTCTCCATCTTTCTTCAATCCCATCTTTCATCCTTTCCTTATTCCTTCCTTCTTTTCCCTTCTTTCTCTCACTACCCGCTTTCTACCTTTCCTCCTTTCTACCCTTCATTATTTCCTTCATTTCCCTTTTCTGCCTTCCTTTTTTTCCTCCCTGCTTACTTTCTTTCCTTCTTCTTTTCATCCATTCTCGCCTCCTTTCTGTCTCCATACTCTCCTTCTATTTCTTCCAGCCTTTCTGTCTTTAATCTTGTCTATGACTCTCTTTATCTTGTCCCTCTGTCTCTCTTCATAAATCCCTCGATCTCTTTTTCCCCCTTTGTCCATTTTTCTGAACTTTTCTTTCCAATCATCCTTTCTTTTCCTCCTTTTCTTCCTTCAGTTTGGTCATGCTTACATTTTTCTCTCACGTTTTGTCTCTCCCTTTTTAATTCCCTTCATCTCCTCCCTGATGTGTCGTCTTCTCTCTCTCCTTTCTGTCTCTGTTCATCAGCAGCATTAATGACATCATCAGTGAAATCTGTTGCTCCTTTCTCTCCTCGTTTTGAGTGTTTCTAATTTCCCATCCCGTTTCTCTCACCCTGCAGTCACATCACTATAATCAGACTCTCTCTCTCTCTCTCTCTCTCTCTCTCTCTCTCTCTCTCTCTCTCTCTCTCTCTCACATCTGCTGTCACCACTCTAAACATCCACAGCGGCCATCTTGTAACCGTCTGACCACTTGATCCAGTTTGTCAGATCGTCTTCATCTCTCCTGTGTTGTTGTGTTTTTTAATCCCGGACGGACACAGATTAGTGTAAATTACCGTCCTCAGATTAGGCGCTGACGGTCTGAGTGCTCAGACTTATTCTGACTAACCCGGCAACTATTTCATTATTTGTCATGTGACGACATAAACACTGAGAGAACTGGGTTAATGTGCCGTTAACAATCGCATGTGAGGGAGGATTAGCTACTTTTTCCAGCCTCCACCCATCTGGTTACTTTACTGGTTTGTCCTTTATGATCTGATTTAAGCTCCTTTCTTTTTATAACCATTAATGAATATCTTTATTTCACACGAGACTCATGTAGCTGCAGCTGGAAACTGTTAACGAAGTGTTCAGATCATAGACTGTATGATAAATGGACTTAGTATCTGTGACGTCACCCGTCTGTTTCTGAAGTTTTGAAGCCAGTCGTTGGCGGAGGCCATATTGGAAATGCTGAACTCAACATAACTGCTGTCTAGCGAGTGTGACGTAAAGAGGCGGGCTTTGAGCCTCCTCGCCAACAGCTACAGTGTTCCCGCCTGTCAATCAAGTCAGCTGTGCCTCTCATAATGGAAAACTCATAATCTTAATATCTTTCAAATTGCAGTGTTATAAAATAATTCGCCCCCCGTACAGTGTGTGCCGATCAAGAAATGAGCTATCCAGACTACACTCCTTTTTTGTACCAGGCTGTAAACATGTTTATTTCTGCTGTAAAGATCCGCTTTTTTGTATGGGTGTGTATGTGGTTTCCTGTACTTCCAGAGCCAGCCTCAAGTGGACACTCAAGGAACTGCAGTTTTTTTAAAATATTGTATTTATAGATTTTTAGTGTATAGACAAATAACACAAGTACAGAAAGAACAACAGAGGTGGGCAAACAAAAACAAGTACACATACACACACACACACACACACCTACATAACAGGATACATCATTATGCATTTCTAATGAAGTATAGGTACATCACATAAGCCAACACTTATACATATATAGCGACTTTAGGTCATTCTCAATAGGTAAGACAGAAATGGTTGCCACATCTTGTCAAAGGCTGCAGAGTTGAGAGAAACATTGTGTCGTCGGATCCTTTGCATGTGTAATAATTTCTGCTAGCCAGGTTTTAAATAAGGGACATCCTCATTTTTCCAACAAGTACAAATATTTCTTTTTGCAATAACCACACCATATTGTACTGTTCTCCGATGTGAGTGGGTAATAGTGGAAAGATGTCGAGTGCCACCTAAGATCAGAAAACACTTGAAAATATCAGACCAGAACTGGTTTGATTTGGAACAGAGACAGAAAAGATGACCCACAGTGACCCTCAGCCGACTTACATTTTACGGCAAGTTGGTGAGACAGAGGGATAAAAAGAGTGTAGTTTGGTGCAAGAGTAATGTAGCTTGTGTAGAACTTTAAACTGAATAAGTTGGTGTGTGGAATTTATAGAGCAGTTGTGAATATCATTGAGATGGAACTGCCGTTTTTAGTACTTCTGCATTGGCTTCAATTCTGCAGAGGTTGGCGCTTGGTTCAGATATTCTGAGATTCATCAGTTTTAATGTATTGATGCAAACAAGTAAAAGTCTTTGATTTAGGCAGGAGAAGTTAGTTTTACCCCTTTCAACAACAAGATAAGACATGAATTGAACAGGAGTTTGTAATTATTGATGGATTGTAAGGTCAGTGGTTTATCATGTCACCAAATAGTCAAAATTGGCCTCGGTCGGGGCGCTGGTGGCCTAGCGGTCTAAGCGCCCTACATACAGAGGCTACAGTCCTTGTCGCAGGGGTCACCAGTTCGATTCCCGGCCTCAACCATTTCCTGCATGTCTTCCCCCACTCTCTACTCCCCACATTTCCTGTCTCTCTTCAGCTGTCCTATCAAATAAAGGCAAAAATGCTAAAATAAATAAAAATAAAATAAAACTGGTCTCAGTCAGAGCCCCCTTAACTTCAAAATATGAAGCTTCAGGTACCCCCTGCATGATTTGTGGCACATGCATTTCCAAATGACGAGGTCAATGTAGTGAAAGAGGGAAATAACTTCACATCATAACTTCATGCCAACACAGAACTAACGCCAAGGACAGAAAGTGTCTTAACTGTGCGTTTCAATGTCTGAGTTTGAGCCATGTCTGATCTGTTTATATGGACCACACAGGCTTTAAGGCTCATACTGCCGGTCTAAATGTTTTGGTTTCACTTTTAAGAACAGTTGTGTTGTCCCTCCTCTCATACAGGCTATAACTGCATGATATAATCTGAGGCTTCGTGCCACTGAAGAGCTTCTTTACTTGAAGACATGAGAGTAAAAACATGTCGACTGAAACACATCAAACACGTCTGATCGTGTTTAATCTCCATCAGCTGTTTATCGGTTGATCAAGAAACAGAAACATCTTTAAGGTTTACTTTCTGGCAGTAACTAAAGCTTGAATCTTTCTCTGAGCGAGCTTCTGACTGAGACTCGACATGTTGACGTGTAGTCAGATCATGAACACGACTCAAACCTGTCGTTACTACGTGATCTGACATGCCGTGTTCTCGTCCTGTCATCACACACTCGGGGTCGCAGCGGGGCTCCGTCTCCAGCCAATCAGGCAGATTTGACTTGTTTGTGATCGGTCTTTTTCATTCGACTTGAAAGAGCCAGCAGACATGTTCATCCTCCAGACGAGCCTCATCTTTAATTCAGTGGACCGAGCTGCAGAGTGCCTTCTGTTATTTCTGTCTTATATCCTTGGAGAACCGTTTTCACAGCTTCTAATTCTCAGTCAGGAGGATCCTCGTGGATCACCGGGGGATGGAGGCAGAAGAGTGAAACCTCTGTGCTGAGTAATCTCTGATTAAATGTAGGTTACAGTGGGAGAAAGTATCCTCTCTGTGTCTGCTGTTGATGATTCTGTTAAGTTAGATGACAGCTGAACTTTCATAATAAACTCGTGAACACTTCTCCTCTCGTTGAAGCATGCTGTAGTTCACATCTGTCATCTCTGAGCATCACTGCAGCCCTCAGTGTCTCTTTCAGATTCACTGCTTTGTTTGGCTCTTCATCTTATTTTCTAAACGAGTCCAGCACCAGATTCCAGCGTAAAGCGCTCACAGTCCTGGACTGACCCTCAGGACGTAAACAAAACATTAAACACAGCGAGCCGTCGCAGGAAAGTAACCGAAGGGCGCTGGAGCGGGCTTTTAGAGTTTCATTGAAGAGCTGAAAGACAGAAAATAATGAGGATGAGGAGGAGGACACAAGACGAGTTTCAATGTCAAGCTTCAGTTGTGACAAAGTTGCATGAATTCTGATTTCACTGCCCAAACAGAGTTCTTATTGCAACAACTAAACCAGACCTAGCTGTAAGTCTAATTTAGGAACACACATGAAACTGGATTCAAGCAAAGCGTTCTCAGAGCGTCTTAAAGCTGTTTGTTTACCGCATTAGCGAACAGAAGAAGAAGAATGCTAACTGCATTAAATAGCAAAAGAAGAAGAAAACATTAGTGACAGGATCAGGGGCCGTATTCATAAAGATGCTCGAAGCATCCTAAACTGAAAGAGAGCTGCTGAGGAGACAAGCTGTTTTTCGGAGCAGCGAGGAGGACTCTGAAGAGTTCTGGGAGACCACACCCTGACTGATTGTAAACATCACAATCCTCTGAACGCACACGCTAGACAAGTCCTTAAGACTGCTAGACCACACACTAACGATTGCACCATCAACTGTATAACAAATGAACGTATTATCTGTGATGTCACCCAGCTGTTTCTGAAGCTCTGTTTTGAAGCCGATCGTTGGTGGCTGCCATATTGGAAGTGCCGAACACAACCTTACCTAGCTAGTGTGAGGTAAAGAGGTGGGCCTTTACAGTGTTCCCGCTTGTCAGTCCAGTCAGGCACGCCCTTATTTGGGCAAAACTCGTACGTTTAATATCTTAAAAAATAACAAGCTATAAAATAATCCACACCCGATAGAGAAATGAGCTACTCAGACCTGAACCGTTTTCTGAACCAGACTGTAAACATGTTTATTTCTGCTGTAAAGATCGTCTTTTATGAATGGGTGTGTATGTGGTTTCCTGTGTTTCTGCAACCAGCCTCTAGTGGATGCTTGATGAACTGCAGTTTTAAGCTCTTCCACATGGGCTTCATATTTTAAGACTGGAGGTTGCTGCTTGGATTGCATGGACATGAGATCTCATGGAAGCTGGCGTGATCAAACATGGCGTCAGAAGATAAACAAACACAGACGACGTCAGTCCTGGCGTGTGTTCTGTCATGCAGCAACAAAAACAAGGACAGTAATCTGGGTGAATAACGCCACAAGCTGCGTTTCTTTTTCAATACTCCACTCGGCTTGTTTGTGTTTATGTTCACTGCCATGCTCGTGAGCTGTGAAAGGATGGAACATCCGGTTGGTTGGACGCTTACCAGTCCGCTCCTCTCATTGGTTATCGTCAGTATTCTGTCAGAGGTAGTCCAACCTGGAATCGTAGAGGAGCCTCTGACGTGTGTGTGGCTAGCTTAAGGTAAACAGATCATGCAGATCATCAGTTGTGTCATTATGCAATGTAGAAACAGTGAGAGCTGAAATCTTACTTAGAAGACAAATTTAAAAACATGAAGACTGCAAATGAAATCGACCCATTACAGATTAGAGAAGGTCGTCATCATGTAAATCTTTCAGTTTAAACTGTTTCTGCTTCAGACATGAGAAGTTGTAATTTGATGCACCTTTTCCTGAGGATGCTTCCTTCTCTGGTCTGATTGTGGATCTAGCCGGAGTCATGATTAGTCTTGTAGATTTGCTGTTAGTGTGGAGGATAACGTTGTGATATGAAGTCTCTGCAGCGAGGTGTTCGTGTAAATCCTTGAACTCGTCCTGCTGCCTCCCTGAAGACTCTGGAAATGAGGTCACTCTCACCTGAACCTGTTCGGAAGCTTTCTCTAAATCCTCAAACACCGCAGTCAGAACAAAGCCTCGTCCTCACCCTCACTCTCTCTCTCTCCTCTCCTTCTGTCCATTTCACTGCTGCTTTTCATCATCAGGGGAATACTCTTATCTGCTTATTATGCATTCATTAGCTGTTTTAACCTCCCACTCAGCCGCTCCAGGTTTTCCCTGAGTGTTAAAGCTCCTCGCGGGGGAAACCCTTTAATTACTGAGGATTTATACCGTGTGTATTCAGGTTTCATTCCATTTTGCCCTGTTGGCTCTGGCACGGTTATCTGAATACGAAAGTATCATTTGCATTTTAATAATTCGGCTGAGTGCAACAGAAGCCGGCTTCACTCTCAGATGAGCCGTGTTGCAGCAGGATTGCAGTGCAGAGGACGTGTTTTACATGACTCCACACACGCCGCAGTGAATTTAAGAGATTGAAGAAACACTGTCTGTCTCTCTGACGATGCATCGTGACAGACAGTTCAAAAAGCAGCATGCCAAAAGTTGCCTTTGTACGTCTGTGGCATGTGGCAGTGAATGTGGCAGAACAACAGCGTGTTGACAGGAATGATGGCGGTGAAGGAGTGGCGTGTTGACACCAACAACAACTCCAGCTGCTGTGTTCGCTCTGCTGTGTGTTTACATGAGCAGCAGAGAGCGGTTTGTGTTTGTATGTCAATTAAATCCCTCAACACTTCTTCTTTTTAATCATTTATCATTTAGTACGACTTAGACGTCACTTTAAAGTCTTATTCCTTTATTTCTAAACACATTCCAAATAAGTATTAAAGCCTCTGGTAACCCAAATCAACAAAATCATTCTACTTATCAGATCTAATCAGAAATGAAACACAGAGTTCACTAGCTTTCCCTAAACAGCTCCGTCTGACACCCAGAGCCGACCTCCTCTGCGTGCACATACTACACTTCAGCCTCCTCTGCTCCGGGCGTCCCATGGTCCTGATGCCCCGGAGACTACGGAGTGATAAAACTAATAAATGATAGAAGTCCTGATTCTGAAGTATTCTGTGACTCAGCACTCAGAGACCATTTGAATTGAATAATTTTCAGATTCTGGAGTTTTTATGTCTTTAGATTCAGAGTCAGACGGCTCAAACATGCCGGCTGTGAACTCTCTCTTGACCTGTCAATCAAAGAGTTAGGCCACGCCCACACAGTCCTGAGAAACACTCTGACCTGTAGAGTTCTTTCAGAGTTATGGATGTTTATTTTCACTCACTTTATTTTTTGTTGAAGCTTGATTACACATTTAATTTTGATATTCTTTATGAATTTTAAATATTCCATTTATGTTTCCAGTGGCTTTAAATACAAGAGTTGTGGATCTGCTGCATTAGATTTCTTCATCATGCAGTTGCAAGGATGGGTGTTGCAGCTGCAACATTATCTCTAACACCATCAACTGTATAACAAATGAACGTATTATCCATGATGTCACCCATCTGTTTCTGAAGCTCTGTTTTGAAGCCAATCGTTGGTGGCTGCCATATTGGAAGTGCCGAACACAACCTTACCTAGCTAGAGTGAGGTAAAGAGGGGGGGCTTTACAGTGTTCCCGCCTGTCAGTCCAGTCAGGCACGCCCTTATTTGGGCAAAACTCGTACGTTTAATATCTTAAAAAATAACAAGTTATAAAATAATCCACACCCGATAGAGAAATGAGCTACTCAGAACTGAACTGTTTTCTGAACCAGACTGTAAACATGTTTATTTCTGCTGTAAAGATCATCTTTTATGAATGGGTGTGTATGTGGTTTCCTGTGTTTCTGCAACCAGCCTCTAGTGGATGCTTGATGAACTGCAGCTTTAAGCACTTCCACATGGGCTTCATATTTTAAGACTGGAGGTTGCTGCTTGGATTGCACGGACATGAGATCTCATGTACAGCAATACAGCAAATGCATCCCATCAATTAATATCCACTAAAAGTGCTTACTGCAGAGAGTGACAGGCGCAGATTGTTTGTGCAACATTACAGATAAATCCCTGCAGATAGAGAACTCTAGTTGTTAGTTTTTGAATGAAAAACAGGTGTCACGTCACTCCATTTGAGTCACCAAACTTCCCCTGATGAAGCTTTCATTTAACTGGACAGAACACAGAAGTTGTCACTCTCTTCCTGCCTTATTTTTGTCTTATTTTTAGGGCTGCAACTAACCACTAATCTGAACTATCCATCAGTTATTGAAAGGATGAATCGACTTCTCATATAATAAGTTGCATCATTGCTCAACATTTCATTGTCGTATCCTCCTCAGGTGACCCAGCCCCCTCGACCTGAGACTCAAAACCAGCTGCTAGGCACCTTCGACGACAAGGCCTACCTGTCCTCGAAGCTGCTACGGCCGGGGGATGATCCGTACCGAGAACACGCTTTCAACCAGCAGGAGAGCGACCGGCTGGGCAGCGAGCGAGCCATCAGAGACACCCGACACTACAGGTGAGCGGGGTTAACAGCATCAGCCCAGCCCAGGTGGTTTCCGCCTGTCTGCTTTGATCCGCACAAGGAAATCCAGGATTAATCTTTCTTTAGCTGCACGTAGATTTAGAGTTTACAGGTAGTTCAAGGGTCGAATTCAGAGCTAATATTGGGAGGTCTTACTGTCCTGACTTCTGGGTTCACTTCGGGCTGCAGCGCTGAGCCGCAGCGGATGAGCAAGAGGCTCATGTTGAAGAACATTTGGGAAAAAAACATCCTGTATAAGGGCCTGTGTCCACTGAATTCTGTTGTCTCTGCCTCCATCTTTGAGTGACGTTTAAATCTATTTTAAAATGTTCTGCATGCTTTTTTCTTTCAAATACATTTTACAAAGAACACATAAAAACAATAGATACACATTATGTTTTTAACTAAGTAGAAGTTCTTATTCTTAATTGCTCCCATGCACTAACTTAATCAACATAAAGACTATTCTTCATGCAGGAGCTCAGCCATGCCCCTCCGGCTGTCTCCGTCTGTCTGTGAGCCAGATCCAGCGTTCTGCTGCAGGGGAGAGGAGAGCAACAGTCAACAGTTTACACCTGTACTAATTAACTCTGGCACTGGTGTAATTCCCGACAGTGCAGGAGCCGCTCTGTGTGCATGTCCTCCCTGTGCGTGCGTGCATCGGTTCTCTCTAGGCACTCCGGCTTCCTCCCGCAGTCCAACAACATGCTCGACAGGTTAATTGGGGACTCTAAATTGCCCGTAGGTGTGAAAGTGTGCGCGAGTGGTTGTTTGTCTCTGCATGTTGGCCTCGTGATAGACTGGCGACCTCTCCATCCCCTGGAGACCTTGAGTGGAATAAACATCATGGATGATGGAGCGTCTCTGAATAAGTTGGACCTTGAGTTAAACATTTGTTAAGCTGAGGTTTCAGCGATGAATCAAAAACCTTTAAGCCTTAACCTTATCAATCAGACTTTATTTATAAAGCCCTTTTCATACAATGACATTGTAACACAAAGTGCTGTACATAAAAACAACTTCAAATAGAATACATTTAAAAAAGAAATATATATATATATAAAAATACAAAGTCACCAAAATAAAATAAATAAATAAGATAACACAATTAAATAAATTAAATAAAAAGTGACTAGAATTTGAACTAGATAATAAAAAAATAAGATAATAAAACACTAAATATTAAAAGAAAATAAGATCATATGTTTAAAATTAATTTATTAATTAATGAAGTAAAATAAATTAAATAAAAAATGACTAAAATTTGAACTAGATAATAAATAAATAAGATAATAAACACTAAAATATTAAACCATTAAAAGAAAATATGATTCTATGTTTAAAATAAATCAATTAATTAATTAAATTAAATAAATCAAATTAAAAGTGACTAAAATTTGAACTAAATAAATAAAGTAAGGTGAAATAAAACTGTTAAAAGCAAGACTAAAAAGGTCGGTCTTGAGTTTGCTTTTAAAAATGTTTAATTTGTTATTGTTTAGTTTGGTTCAGAACAAGCTCATGTTTGCTTCCCTGCAAAATGAAAACCCTTGCATGATCAATACTCCCTGAAAAAGACAATTTATAAGAAACAATTTCTTTCCTTTCGTGCCTTTAACGCGAGCTGTAAGCGGGCTCAGGTCAGATTGTCCTCCAGTTATCTGCGCGTCCGTCTGGCTCTTGTTTGGATTGCTCCACTTGTTGCTCTTTGTTGATGCAGTTCGTCTGAGATTGCTTTAAAATTGCTGTCATTTCTGAGGCTGTTCTACTTTAGTAAGAATCATTTTGGACTCTTTTCTGCCTGGTGCAGGAACAGCAAATCTTTGGTCTAATGTTGCTTCAGAAAAACTCATACAGGTGTTGCAGAAAATAAGAGATAGTATGCACTCTTTGTTATGTTCTTCTTTCATATTCATATTGTTATTGCACATTGCAGATCCTGCAGGTCTTTATGAATCTACATCCAGGACATTCCTGTAAATAAAGGGAGTGAGTTTATCTGAAAGACAGATTCCCTGATGTGTGATTTCTCGTCCTCACGTCTCCTAAAACAGATCTCAAAGCTCCAAACATCAGGTAGCAGTTTAAAGCACAGGGTCAGGAGTATATGCAGTTGTTGCCTCGCAACCAGATATTTCCGTGTCACTACAGCAACACTGCTGAGGCAACTCCACAGGGCGATGCTGCTTATCAAAGCTGCCCAAAAACACAGCCCGGTGTGAGAGTGTTCAGGAGCTGGATCTGTCTGAAAGGTGATTTTCTGTAATGAAAGAAAGCCAAACCAGCTCTGACAGTGTGATGAATTATTTTCCCTGCAGGTGTGCGTCTCTGAATTATGACACAGATCTCCCATCCACGAGTGTCATCATCACTTTCCACAATGAGGCTCGCTCCACGCTGCTTCGAACCATCAAAAGGTAACGAGGTCAAACACAGACAGCTCAATCAACACAGACTCTGACTTATCCTTTTCTAAACCTCTGTTCCTCTCCTCCTCAGTGTCCTGATGAGAAGTCCTCCACCCCTGATCCAGGAGATAGTCTTGATAGACGACTTCAGCTCTGACCGTGAGTCTCTGCTTTGTTTATTCTGATGAAAGGAGAAGGACGCAGATGTTTTGTTGTTTCTGGGAATATGAGGATATTTATGATCACAAATTTGACATGTTGGCTGAATATCTGAGAGCAGCTGTCAGATATCCTCAAAGAGAGGTCCAGCCTTTTATCATTACTGAACATATTCAGTAACATCTTGATGAAAATCCCACACCGCCTGGTGCCTCTAGTGTTCCCTGAACCCATCAGTGCAGAACATCAGATCTCTGTGATCTTTTACTCAACCTAACCGAACAGTCATGATACTTTACTTCTTCTCATTGTTGCTGAAGTTTCACGACTACTCGGTGAGATGACGATCCAAACACAACAAGGATAGGTTTGAAAACATCTAAAGTTTGACTAAAGGGTAAATAAAAAGCAGAGACCTCTGGTATTGGAACATGAATTTAAAGGGGAAGTGCAAAAAAACTGCAGTTCCTAAAATGTCCACTTGAGGCTGGCCCCAAAAGTCAAAGAATTCCCATTAACACTCATGTTAATATGCAGATGTTTCACAGTAGAGATTGACATGTTTACAGTCTGGTTTGAAAAACAGCTTAGGCTATGTATTTAGATCTGTTAAGGTAATACGTGTTGTAGAGTCATTTTAAATACCTGTTTTTAGCTTCAATCAATCAACCTTTATTTATATAGCGCCAAATCACAACAAACGTTATCTCAAGACGCTTAGAGAATGGTCTAGACCAGTCTATGTCAAATTATGAACAGAGACCCAACTTCAAGACAGGGTAAGACTCAGTCTGACCCCACCTTAATCCACCATGAGCATTGCACCTTGCAGTATTTAGCAAGTTACAGTGGTGAGGACAAACTTCCTTTAACAGGCAGAAACCTCCAGCAGGACCAGACTCATGTTAGACAGCCATCATGAGAGAGGTGATAGTGATGAGACGAGTAGTAGAAGCTGTTGCAGCTGGAGTCCAGAACGGCAGCTCAGAGGAACCTACGAGACAAGGGAGCTCAGGGACTCCAGAAAGGTCTATGGTTAGTAACTTTAATGGGACAGGCGGTGTTAAAGTAAGTGATGAAGGGGTTGGGGGGGGGGGGAACTAGGATCCCAGTGTGTCAGTGCGCCAGTTCCCCCGGCAGTCTAGGCCTATAGCAGCATAACTAAAGCTGGTCCAAGCCTGATCCAGCTCTAACTATAAGCTTTATCAAAAAGGAAAGTTTGAAGCCTACTCTTAAAAGTAGAGAGGGTGTCTGCCTCCTGGACTCTGACTGGTAGATGATTCCAAAGGAGAGGGGCCTGATAACTGAAGGTTCTACCTCTCATACTACTTTTAGAGACTTTAGGTACAACTAGCAAGCCTGCATGTTGGGAGCGTAGTGTTCTAGAGGGATAATAGGACACTATGAGCTCTTTAAGATACAAGGGTGCCTGGTTTTTAAGGGCTTTGTAGGTTAAAAGAAGGATTTTAAATTCTATTCTAGATTTTATGTGGAGACAGTGTAGGGAAGCCAACACTGGAGAGAGCTTGATAGAAACTTGGATTAGCAGCGTCCGCTATCTTTAAGTTCCCAAACAACTCTCCAGAAACTAGCTGGTGACCTCACCGAGACTAAGTCCATGTTTTATAAAGTCTAATGTAAAATATGGCGCTTCTCTTATGGTAGAAGTTGGTTCATGGTGCTGGTGGAGACCAAAAACAGAGCTATAAGTGGTGCATCTTCACTGAAATCTAATGCTAAGTTAATGCCATTGTTTATTGTCTGCTTCTAATATGTTAAAAAGAAGCTTTTTATCATCACACATATCAACTTATAACATCTTGACTTGAAGTGTTTGTTGACGGCTTGTTCCTGCTGCCATTCAGAAGATCATTTATTCCAGGTTAACGCTCTGAGTCATTTTTCATGCGCTACACCTTTAATTGATTTGAAATGTATTGGACTGAGATGAATAATTCCATCACACTTAGAGCCCTGCTGGCTGCTTGGAGGAAGGCTTTTCAACAGTATTTAGGCCATCATGCACAGAATTAAATTTCACATTTTTACAGAGAGATGGCTTCTTAAAAAAAACTACCTCTCGTGGGCACTGAGGGAATTTGGAATCACTGTGTTTCTAAAAAATCCTGGCTGCAGCCCTCGGTGCCAGGTGTTGAGCTCTTTTCATTCTGCCATCTGCTCTGAATATGTGTGAAGCAAATATCACACAGGAATGTTCCAGCACCACAAGAGGGCCAAATTATGGGAAGATGTAGGTGGCGGGACATGCCAAGAGACAGGAGTGGCTTTGAAGACGTGTTAGGATGGGTACTGATATCACAAAAAAAGAAGACCTCGAATCAGAGGATGTGAAGTGTCCTCGGCTGATTGGTTCTGCTGCAGAGAGATGGAAACCTTAATCCTAACCCAAGGCAGTGATCCAACATCGATCAGGGTGGGAGCTCTACTACTTTTATAAAGCTGTCCAGCTCTGTTAAATGTATATGAAACCAACAAAGTCTGACAAATATCAGTGTGTTGATCTAGTAAATGGAGATAAAGTTGTATGTAGGCTGTGTCTGGTTAAACTGACATATTACCACTCCACCAGAGACATGAGGAACCAGCACAGGCATGAGGATGTTAACCCTCCTGTTATGTTTGTTTATTAGGGACAGCAATAATGTCTGTGGGTCAACTTGACCCGGGGCATGTTTAATTATCCAGAAGTGTCAGAACTCAAAAACATCCCAATAAACATTTTTTAATCTCATTATTAAATCCATTACTAACCATTGAAATCAATATTAAATTTAGGTGAGGGTAAGGGTTGGGAATAGGGTTAGGGTTAGGACTAGGGTTAGGGTTAGGACTAGGATTAGGGTTAGGGTTAGGATTAGGGTTAGGGTTGGGATTAGGGTTAGGGTTAGGGTTAGGATTAGGGTTAGGGTTAGGGTTAGGATTAGGGTTAGGGTTAGGATTAGGGTTAGGGTTAGGGTTAGGATTAGGGTTAGGGTTAGGGTTAGGGTTAGGATTAGGGTTAGGATTAGGGTTAGGGTTAGGGTTAGGGTTAGGATTAGGGTTAGGGTTAGGGTTAGTGTTAGGGTTAGGGTTAGGGTTAGGGTTGGGATAAGGATTAGGGTTAGGGTTAGGGTTAGGATTAGGGTTAGGATTAGGGTTAGGGTTAGGATTAGGGTTAGGGTTAGGGTTAGGATTAGGGTTAGGGTTAGGGTTAGGATTAGGGTTAGGGTTAGGGTTAGTGTTAGGGTTAGGGTTAGGGTTAGGGTTGGGATAAGGATTAGGGTTAGGGTTAGGGTTAGGATTAGGGTTAGGGTTAGGATTAGGGTTAGGGTTAGGGTTAGGGTTAGGATTAGGGTTAGGATTAGGGTTAGGGTTAGGGTTAGGATTAGGGTTAGGGTTAGGGTTAGGGTTAGGGTTAGGATTACGGTTAGGGTTAGGGTTAGGATTAGGGTTAGGGTTAGGGTTAGGATTAGGGTTAGGGTTAGGGTTAGGGTTAGGGTTAGGATTAGGATTAGGGTTAGGATTAGGGTTAGGGTTAGGGTTAGGGTTAGGGTTGGGATTAGGATTAGGGTTAGGGTTAGGGTTAGGATTAGGGTTAGGGTTAGGGTTAGGACCAATTTACCCTAACCCTTACCCTTATGTTACAGAACCAGAACCAAGTCAAGCTAACGGAACCAGAACCAAACTCAAGCAAATAGAACCAGAACCAAACTCAAGCAAATAGAACCAGAACCAAACTCATGCCAACCAAACCATATCCGAACCAGAACCGAACCGAAACCGATCCAGAACCGATCCAGAACCGAACCAGAACCAAACTCATGCAAACTGAACCAGAACCAGAACCGAACTAGAACCGAACCGAACCAGAACCGAACCGAACCTATCCAGAACCGATCCAGAACCAAACCAGAACCAAACTCATGCAAACTGAACCAGAACCAGAACCGAACTAGAACCGAACCAGAACCGAACCGAACCAGAACCGAACCGAACCAGAACCAGAACCGAACCAGAATCGAACCAGAACCAAACTCATGCAAACTGAACCAGAACCGAACCAGAACCAGAACCGAACCAGAACCGAACTCAAGCGAACCGAACCAGAACCGAACCAGAACCGAACCAGAACTGAACCAGAACCGAACCAGAACTGAACCAGAACCGAACCAGAACCAAACTCATGCAAACTGAACCAGAACCGAACCAGAACCGAACTCAAGCGAACCGAACTCAAGCGAACCGAACCAGTTCGACATTGAGAAAAATCCGATGCCTCAACTTGGTCTATAGTATTGGTCTGATCTGGTTTCTCCTCTCAGTATTTGCCCGGTCTTTGAGAAGACTCTCTCAGAAGGAAATACAAAATATAAATATACTGACACACATCTGAGTTTTTCATACATTCCTCAATTGTAAATATAGAACGTGTCAGTCGCATCATCGTCTGACATTTCCAGCACTCCTTCAATGTCAACATTTTTTATTAAGTTCTAAAATACAATGAAAGACATTTGTCTGATTTCCTATGCGTATCAAATCTGCAAAGCTTGAACGCATGACTACAACATTTTGAGACAATTTTAGCTTCCCCTCAAACATAATTTGTAGTTACAAATTCTGCATAAAAGTGGAAAATCTGAGGAAATGGGACCCAGTATTCACATTACCCAGCGTTTCAGGGGATTTTGGCTGTATACATGAAAATTAGTGCCTGTGGAGAGCAGAAGAGGCAGAGCACATCAGCCATAAAGCAATCCCAGAACCCATCAGCAATCATCTCCTGATGACTTGGCGTAATCTCATGTCTTCAAACAGAAATCTGCAGCTGAATATCTGCTGTTAGATGTTCTTTCAAAGCACCAAGTCTCTTTTTGCTTCTGTGATGCTGTAAACAACGGCGACACGTGGCAAAGTAAGCATCTTCTGGGTTTATCCTCAGATGAGAATGTGGCCTTGTGGATGTGGTGAGAGGCCGTGATAAGCCACCTCTGTTACCACCCTCCTTATTTTTCTGTAAAAGGAAATAAGTAGGCTAATAAACCCTGACATTTAGAGACAAATCAGTTAATTGCTCCATAAAAATGTGGGTTTATTTTTATGAAACAGACGAGAACTGTGGAATTATAAAATAACCACATTTTCATAATGATTCCCCGTCGTCAGCTCAAAACAGGAGAATTACATGAACTCACGCTGCTCACTGTCTACCGGCCCTCCTGTAATTACCACCACATGCATCTTCAGTCTGTGGGAAGGGCACAGTGACCTACATTCAGTGTGTGCTTGACGTGCACACACACATACACACACACAGACACGGTGGTGTCAGAGCTGGCCAGACATCTGAACAGTTGTGTCTCAGCGCCAGCAGCAGTCGGAGCTCTATTAGCTCACTAATGCCGTGTTTACGCTCCCTCTGCTGCAGCCAGGATACCTGTGTGCACCTTGAACTGGCCGCACGATGAGGTTCAAACGGAAACAGTAAATAAGAACTGCGTTTCCTGTCCTAGAGCAAGACTTTTAACCTGCTGACTGTTTTAGATTTCAATTCTCAGCACCAATTGTCATGGAAAACGACTCGCCCTCCAGTTTGTGGTTTTTAGTTTTGACTGTGAATCAGTGAGTCTCACATGAGCCAGCGATGCAGCTTCTTCCAGCTCTTCTCGGTGGTCTCCACATATTGCCATTTTCCAGAGTTGTGTTTAAATGAAAGTCTCAATAATCCCTGTCAGTGAATGTGAATAAAACTGCTCTTTAATTGAAGTTAAACAGCAGGAGGGCGAAAGTGCTCCTGAGAGCCCCAAATGAATCCATGATGTGGACAGAACATGCCTTGTTTTCTAGGATACTGTCTTATTTATAAAGGCCAGAAGTGAACTTCACCAGAGGGTAAGAGAGTCTTATGTTAGAGTTCTCTGGTGGGTCACAGATAGGGCTTTGCTTTTAAAACCTAAATCATCTTGATCTGGATTCACAGAGTCTATAAAACCAAACCAAGTTACCCTGTTAAACTTTGGATGGCATACAAAGATACAGACATTTTAATCTAAGGTCATTGAGGCCGTTTGAGTTGTGCAACAGTCATTGGTGTTTTTATCTTTTTTTTCAGTTATGTTGCGTTAAATAAGGAAAGGTGCAAAGTATCTTGTTTGGAGTTGTTGATCAGTGTGGTTTGTGGTTGGTTCTGGTTGTTCTTGTTTATAAATAATATTGTGGAGGCTGGATTTATGCCAAAGCAAATATATCGTATTGTAATAAATCGGATCATATCACGATGTATCGTATCATATGGTAATGATCCGTAACGTAATGCATCATATTATAAAAAATTGTACTGTATCGTAATGTATCGCATCACATCATATGGAATCAAAATGTATTCGTATTGATTGTAGCGTATCGTATCATAATGTATCGTCATGTATCTTATCGTGTTTCATTGTATTATATCTTATTGTACTGTAATGTATTGAATCATATCGCAATGTATCGTATCGTGATGAATCTTATCGTACCGTTATGTATCGTAATATATCGTATGGTATCGTAATGCATCGTAACGTATATTTATGTATCGTAATGTATTGTAACATATCGTCTCTTAACGAATCATCATGTATCACAATGTGTCGTTATGTATCGTAATTTGTCGTTATGTATCGTAATTTGTCGTTATGTATCGTAATTTGTCGTTATGTATCGTAACATGTTTTATTGTCTCATATTGTGTCTTATGTATCTTACCGTATCATACTGTATTGTATCGTATTGTATCGTTTCTTAGCGCATCGTAGCGTATCGTAATGTATCGTATCGTAATGTATCATATCGTAATGTATCCTATCGTAATGTATCCTATCGTAATGTAGCGTATCGTAATGTATCCTATCGTAATGTATCGTATTGTAATGTAGCGTATCGTAATGTATCCTATCGTAATGTATCGTAGCGTATCGTAATGTATCGCATCGTAATGTATCGTATCGTAATGTATCCTATTGTAATGTATCCTATCGTAATGTATCCTATCGTAATGTATCGTATTGTGATGTAGCGTATCGTAATGTATCCTATCGTAATGTATCCTATCGTAATGTATCATATCGTAATGTAGCGTATCGTAATGTATCCTATCGTAATGTAGCGTATCGTAATGTATCCTATCGTAATGTATCATATCGTAATGTAGCGTATCGTAATGTATCCTATCGTAATGTATCCTATCGTAATGTATCCTATCGTAATGTATCGTATTGTAATGTAGCGTATCGTAATGTATCCTATCGTAATGTATCGTAGCGTATCGTAATGTATCGCATCGTAATGTATCGTATCGTAATGTAGCGTATCGTAATGTATCCTATCGTAATGTATCCTATTGTAATGTGTAAGGGCCAAGTTACGTTTAGGCATATTAAAGGTAAAATAAATAATTAACAATTTTGGGTTTACAGTAAATCTTCATATTTGTGATTTTATTGTATAAGTTAAGTGATAAAATATGTTTGAGTCAGCTAAAAGTAATTTCATTTAATTCATGTGGATATTTTGTAAAGTTAAAAGGCAGAATGGTACTGTTGTCAGCAGTGAGTATGTTACTGTCCCTTTAAGAGAGAGAGCGCTCTTGCGTGTGTCCGTAGGGTGAGACTGGGGCAGACAGTTGAGGATCAATCAAGGACTGAGCCACATGGTTTCTTTACCGTAGTATTACAATATTTTGTTTAGGAAAACTTGACTTTGAACATCCAGTAAGATTGGTTAACAAAACTGTGGATTAAAGGAATTTGTTTTATCAGTTTTACTTCGGAGTCCTGTGGGAGTTTTTTCCTCTTCAAGTGAACGTACACGAGTAATTCCAAGGCTTTTTTGATCTTCAACCCACCACATTCGTAAAGAAACCTGCTCTACCTGGAAGAATGGACATTTATGGATGGATTTGAAGCACAAAGGAAGGGATTTCGACTGATTCAAGTTACGGTGGTCGTGAGTAAAATGGAAATTGTAACTCTGACATACGCAACGTCACTCTACGCATTAGTGAGCTGGTTAGCAACGCTGTTTTTTGGATATTCTGTCAAGCCAATCAGTGGACAATAAGCAACAGTGTCTGAAACGCTTCAACTAAATCTAGGTTGCTCATCACAAACATGGAGCAGGAAAAGGACGAAACAGCTACAGTTGTAGACACTAGGACAGTGAAAGTCACAGCTAAAGCTATGGAGGAAAAGGTGAGGCATACTATTAGCGCACGGAAGGCCAAGCTAGCTAAGCTAACGGGAAAAATGAACCAGATAAGCAAATTAATGGACAGTGAAGATGATAATGTAACAGTAATTTCGACCAAGCTTATTGTGGATTTCAACGAGCTGTTTGGAGAGTTCTGTGAATGGAACACCAAGGTAAAGGGACTGTTACAACAAATTTCTGAAGAAGAAATGAACAGAGACCAAGCTAACTGGTTTGAACCTAAGGCTGATGTTTTCAGGAAATTTGCAGAGAGTGTGAAGGCTTGGATAAATGAGGCTAATCTACGTCTTGTGGAAGCAGCTAAATGCAATGAAGAGGTGCAGCCATCAGACAGTGTTTCCAATGCATCTAAAGTATCTTCAAAGCGTAGTTCAAAGGCACCTTCGGCACATTCCTCTCGTGCATCATCTACTGCATCATCTACTCGTCTTAAGGCAGAATTGGAGCGTGCTACGTTGTTAGTCCAAGCATCTGCATTAAAACAGAAACAAATGTTGGAGGAAAAAGAAGCTAAACTCAAAAGAGAAAAAGAGGAACTTGAGATACAAACTGCTTTAGCAGCAAATGATGCTAAGATTAAGATTCTGACTGAGTTTGAAGGACTCTCAAGCAGAGCATCAAGTCATGATGGAATGAACTCCTATTTAGCTTCAAACAAAGCTTGTGATCCGCTAGCTCCAAGTCAAAGAAGTGTCTTACTCACCACAGACAGACAAGCAGCACGAAACAATGATGTTCCACAAAATGTCCAAAGTTCACCCACTTTGACCACTCATCAGCAGCCAGAGGCTCTATTAAATGTTGCTGAAGTGCTATCCAAGCAGCAGAGATTGGCAACCCTGCCTCCTCAGACCATTCCTGTATTCAAAGGAGACCCCCTAGAATATAAACTGTTCATAAGAGCCTTTGAACATGGAGTAGAGGACAAGACAGAGAGCAGTAAGGACAGATTGTACTATATGGAGCAGTACACCAGTGGACAGCCGAGGGAGCTGATAAGGAGCTGTCTTCATATGGATCCCGAACGTGGATATTATGAAGCCAAAAGACTTCTGAAAGAACATTTTGGGAATACCTACAAGATTTCAGTGGCTTACATAGACAGGGCTTTGAACTGGCCAACCATCAAGTCTGATGATGGAGAGGCTCTCCACTCATTTGGCCTCTATCTCACTGGATGTCGTAATGCTATGACTGATGTTGAGTACATGGAGGAGCTAGACAGTACAGCCAATTTGCGTGCTATCATCACCAAACTCCCGTACAAATTGAGAGAAAGGTGGAGGAGCCAAGTCTGTGGAATACAGGACAGGGAAATTCGCAGAGCTAAGTTTAATGACCTTGTGGATTTTGTGAACAAGCAGGCCAAGGAAGCCTTGCACCCACTGTTTGGTGACATAAAGGACTCTACCTCAAAGAGCCAACTTAGAGCTCAAGTGGATGAAAGGTTGCACAAGAGAAGTGGTAGCAAGAGAGGCTTCACCACAGCAGCAATTATCACCAGTAACAAGGAAGAGACTGTAAAGCCTAAGCCAGAAGATAAAGTCAGTGGCAACCAAAGGTGTGCATTTTCAAAACCATGTCTCTTCTGCAATGGTGTTGAACACGCTATGGAACAGTGCAAGAGGATGAAGAAGTCTCTTCATAGGGAGAAGATTGACTTCTTAAGAGCTAAAGGTTTGTGTTTCAGTTGCCTACAAAAGGGTCACATGAGTAGCTCATGTAAGCAGAAATTGAGCTGCCAAGTGTGCACACAGTCACACCCTACGGTGTTGCACATGAAGGGGAAACCCAGTTCTTCAAACAAGGAGGTAAGGCACGAAGTGGAACCAGGTGAAAATGAAGAAAAACTGTCATCCATTGTGAGTGGGTTTGTGGGAATGGATGCAACCATTGGTGATACTGAGAACGTAGAGAGCATCTTAGCAATAGTTCCAGTTCAAGTCAAGACCAAGAAGGGCCAAAGGGTGACACAAACTTATGCTTTTCTTGACCCTGGGAGTACTGCTTGCTTCTGCACTGAGGAGCTAATGAAAGAACTTAGTCTCACAGGCAGAAAAACGCACATTCTACTGAAGACCATGGGAGAGAAAAGGGTTGTCAGCAGTCACATTGTGTCTGGCCTCGAAGTAAGCAGATTGGACTGCAACGACTTTCTGGGGCTTCCAGATTCGTACAGTCAGAAAACCATTCCTGCATCTACAGACAACATTCCTTTACAAGAGGACGTTGACAAGTGGTCCCACCTTCAGCAGGTGTTAATTCCAAGGATAGATGCAGGTATAGGACTCCTTATTGGGACTAACGCGCCCAAAGCTATGGAACCATGGCAGGTTATCGCCAGCGTAAATGACGGTCCTTATGCTGTAAGAACAAGGCTAGGCTGGACTGTCAATGGACCTCTTCGGAAAGAAACTTCCAATAGTTCAACAAGCGGGCTGATACAGGTTGCTGCAAATCGTATATCAGTCAGCAGACTAGACACACTTTGGAGTCAACAATTCAAATGTGACTTCCCTGAGTGTGAGCAAGATGAGAAGCTGGAAATGTCAAGGGAAGATCTTCAGTTCCTTGACATGGCCTCACAGTCAGCTAGACTTGTGGATGGACATTACAGCATTGCACTACCACTAAGGAACAAGGATGTGAAGATGCCCAACAACCGTGCAGCAGCTGAGCAACGAACTCTGAACTTAAGGAGGAAGTTTCTAAAGAATCCTACATTCCATTTGGAGTACACAGCCTTCATGAACTGCATGATTGAAAAGGGGTATGCTGTAAAGGTATCTGACAAAGACCTCAGCCGGGAAGATGGTAAAGTTTGGTACCTGCCACACCATGGGGTTCATCACCCCAAGAAGCACAAGCTCAGAGTGGTATTTGACTGCGGAGCATCATACAAAGGCACTTCTCTGAATGATCAGTTGTTACAGGGACCAAATCTGACCAGCACCCTCCTCGGTGTCATCACCAGGTTCAGGCAAGAGGAAGTGGCGGTCATGGCTGATGTGGAAGCCATGTTCCACCAGGTTAAGGTGCCCGACGAAGACTCTGACCTTTTCCGGTTTCTCTGGTGGACATCAGGTGACATAAGTCAGGAGACAGTGGAGTATAAGATGGTGGTTCACTTGTTTGGTGCAACCTCGTCTCCGAGCTGTGCCAGCTTTGCCCTACGCAAATGTGCGGAAGACAACAGAGATCAGTCCAACAGCCAAGCAGTTGACACCGTGCTCAACAACTTCTATGTGGACGACTGTCTTAAATCAGTTCAGTCAGAAGAAGAAGCTGTGCGGCTGTACCACACCATGCGAGCTGTATGCGAAAAGGGAGGATTCAGACTTACCAAATGGATCAGTAACAGCAGAGCCATGCTGTCTGTCATCCCAGAAGAGGAGAAAGCAACAGAAGTTAAAGACCTTGATCTGACTCAAGATGTGCTTCCTACAGAGAGAGCTTTGGGAGTTCACTGGTGTATCCAATCTGACAGCTTCAGGTTCAAGATAATAATGTCAGACAAAGCCCCCACTAGGAGGAACATCTTATCCATTGTGAGCTCTGTGTATGACCCGTTAGGTATCCTGGCACCAGTTTTGCTCCCAGCAAAGAGAATCCTGCAAGAGCTTTGCAGAAGGAAGCTAGGCTGGGACGTCCTAATTCCTGATGACCTCAGTCGTGAGTGGTCTACATGGAAAGCTCAACTCCACCAGTTAAAAGACTTTAGTGTCCCAAGGTGTTTCAAGCCTGCAGGCTTTGGTGAGACAGTATTCCATCAACTCCACCACTTCGCAGATGCTAGTGAAGATGGTTACGGGACAGTTAGCTATTTGCTACAGAAAAACAGCAGCAACAAGGTCCACTGTGCGTTTGTCATGGGGAAAGCCAGAGTGGCTCCGCTGAAGCCCATTACTATCCCACGAATGGAGCTTACCGCAGCAACTATGGCTGCCCGCATGGACAAGGTATTGAAATCTGAACTGCAATTACAACTACAAGAATCAGTTTTCTGGTCTGACAGCACAACTGTGCTGAAGTACATTTGTAACAAAACAAGCAGATTCCGCACTTTTGTCGCTAACCGTGTGGATACCATCCTGAAGATCTCTGAGCCACACCAATGGAGGTATGTTAATACTTCACAGAACCCTGCTGATTACGCATCCAGGGGGCTCAAAGCAGAGAAGTTCATTCAAAGCCACGCTTGGTTACAGGGGCCGGACTTTCTTACCAAGCCCATGGAAGACTGGCCAGAAAATCTAGTTCCTGGAGACCTAACCATGGAGGACCCAGAGGTAAAGAGCTCTGTGGTTTGTGCTACTGTAACAGATGATCCAAGAGATGCAACGATGGAATTCATGCAATACTTTTCGTCCTGGATTCGTCTTAAGAAGGCAGTCGCTTGGATGCTTAAATTCAAGAGCAGTCTGTTGAGCCAGTGTCGAAAGAGAAAGGAGCTGAGTGTTACAAAATCTCCCCTCGAAGTCGTTAAGGAGATGAGGAGTTTCAAGGCAGACCTATTTGGAGCTGACTCCAATACACTCACAGTGGAGAACCTCACAGAAGCGGAGAGGGAAATCGTTCGATTTTGCCAAGGCAAAACGTTTTCCAAAGAGATCTCTGCACTTCAACGGGGTGAAGGCATAAAGAGGAGCAGTAAGCTTTTCAAGCTAAACCCTGTCCAACAAGATGGCATTCTCAGGGTTGGTGGAAGACTCAACAGGGCAGCTTTACCGGAGGAGTCAAAACGGCCGGCAATCCTTGATAAGGATCTTCATGTCACAAAGCTGATCCTCAAAGACATCCATGAGAATTTGGGTCACAGCGGTCGAAATCATGTGCTTTTCAAGTTGCGGACCAAGTATTGGATTCCTGGCGCGAACTCAGCCATAAGGACAATCCTATCCAAGTGTCTTGTCTGTCGACGCTCACATGGAGCTGCAGGACAACAACTGATGGCTGACTTACCTCGAGACAGAGTCCTGCCAGACGACCCTCCATTTACCAACACTGGAGTGGACTACTTCGGCCCATTCGAAGTAAAACGTGGGCGAAGTAAAGTGAAAAGGTACGGCGTTATCTTTACATGTATGACAGTTCGAGCAGTTCATTTAGAGGTAGCGTCCTCACTGGACACAGACTCTTTTCTAAACGCTCTTCGTCGCTTCATGGCCAGAAGAGGCCAGGTTAAAGTTCTCCGCTCTGACAACGGGACCAATTTTGTTGGAGGCCAGCGTGAGCTAAAGAAAGCCATTGAAGAATGGAATGTCTCCAAGATCGAGAACACACTACATCAGAGTGGCATCCAGTGGATGTTCAATCCTCCCACTGGCTCCCACCACGGAGGTGTATGGGAGAGGTTAATCAAGTCTGTAAGGAAGATTTTGAGTGTCACCCTGAAGCAACAGACATTGGATGAAGAGGGCCTACACACTCTTCTATGTGAAGCAGAGGCCATTATCAACAGTCGGCCCATAACAAAGGCTTCCAGTGACCCAAATGATCTGGAGGCTCTTACGCCCAATCACCTTTTGCTTCTGAAGACCAAGCCGTCTTTACCCCCTGGAGTGTTCGACAAACACGACATCTATGCAAGAAGGAGGTGGAAACAGATCCAGTATATGGCGGACATGTTCTGGAAGCGGTGGACCAGAGAATATCTACCGCAGCTGCAAGAACGTCAAAAATGGTGCCATCCATCTCGCAACTTTACCACTGGAGACATTGTGTTGATAGTCGACGATTCAGCACCACGCAACTCCTGGGTTACAGGAAAGGTAATCCAGACAATCCCAGACAAGTCTGGACTGGTTCGACAGGTACGGGTTAAAACCAAAACCAACACTTTGGACAGGCCCATCACGAAGATATGTCTTCTACAGGAAGCTGAGTGAGGTCGTATCCCTCAACCTCAAAGACTGTCATAGAAGACTCTTCCTTGGACAGACTATATCTTTGGCCCAATATGTTCAATTTGTGTGGTAATTGTGTATAGTTTAGGGCACAATTAGGGGCCGGTATGTAAGGGCCAAGTTACGTTTAGGCATATTAAAGGTAAAATAAATAATTAACAATTTTGGGTTTACAGTAAATCTTCATATTTGTGATTTTATTGTATAAGTTAAGTGATAAAATATGTTTGAGTCAGCTAAAAGTAATTTCATTTAATTCATGTGGATATTTTGTAAAGTTAAAAGGCAGAATGGTACTGTTGTCAGCAGTGAGTATGTTACTGTCCCTTTAAGAGAGAGAGCGCTCTTGCGTGTGTCCGTAGGGTGAGACTGGGGCAGACAGTTGAGGATCAATCAAGGACTGAGCCACATGGTTTCTTTACCGTAGTATTACAATATTTTGTTTAGGAAAACTTGACTTTGAACATCCAGTAAGATTGGTTAACAAAACTGTGGATTAAAGGAATTTGTTTTATCAGTTTTACTTCGGAGTCCTGTGGGAGTTTTTTCCTCTTCAAGTGAACGTACACGAGTAATTCCAAGGCTTTTTTGATCTTCAACCCACCACATAATGTATCCTATCGTAATGTATCCTATCGTAATGTATCGTATTGTGATGTAGCGTATCGTAATGTATCCTATCGTAATGTATCGTAGCGTATCGTAATGTATCGTAATGTATCCTATCGTAATGTATCCTATCGTAATGTATCGTAGCGTATCGTAATGTATCCTATCGTAATGTATCGTATCGTAATGTAGCGTATCGTAATGTATCCTATCGTAATGTATCGTAGCGTAATGTATCGTAGCGTATCGTAATGTATCCTATCGTAATGTATCGTATCGTAATGTATCGTAATGTATCGTAATGTATCGTAATGTATCGTAATGTAGCGTATCGTAATGTATCGTATCGTAATGTATCGTATCGTAATGTATCGTAGCGTAATGTATCGTAATGTATCGTATCGTAATGTTTCGTAGCGTATCGTAATGTATCCTATTGTAATGTATCCTATCGTAATGTATCGTAATGTACCGTAATGTACCGTAATGTATCGTATCGTAATGTATCGTAATGTATCGTAATGTATCGTAGCGTAATGTATCGTAATGTATCGTATCGTAATGTTTCGTAGCGTATCGTAATGTATCCTATCGTAATGTATCCTATCGTAATGTATCGTAATGTACCGTAATGCATTGTAATGTATCGTATCTTAATGTATCGTAATGTATCTTAATGTATCGTAATGTATCGTATCGTAATGTATCTTAATGTATCTTAATGTATCGTAATGTATCGTAATGTATCGTAATGTATCGTATCATATGTTTTATCATATCATATATCGTTTCTCACGTACGACCTTATCGTATCGTGTCTTATTGAATCGTATCGTAATGTATCTTATCGTGTTTTATTGTATCATATTGAATCGTATCGTAATGTATCTTATCGTGTTTTATTGTATCATATTGAATCGTAGCGTAATGTAGTGTATAGTGACTTATGCATCGTATTGTGTCTTAGTGCATTGTATTGTAACTACTGTATGTGTCCATTGCCAACATAAACTATAACATCTTTGATATCAGGATCCAGTGATTCTGTAATCATTGATAATATAAAGACACTCATATTTAATATAAAAACAACACCTGATAAAATGAAGGATAGAAAATGTCTCTGAGTGGTAAAGTAAAGAGTTAATATCATGAGAGCCACAACCAGGACTCAAACTGTCCAGAGCTGCATTTTATTTGAAATTAAGATATTGATATTTGGGTCCAGCAATACAATAATTAAACTTCATGAGTCAGGTTCATGATATTTGATACATGGTGTGTTTTTATTGTCCTGAACCAAACTGTGAAGGGTCTAAATGTTTGTCCCCCTGAGTTTAACAGGTGGTGAGGTGAGGTGAGGCAGTGAGAGTGTGAGCTCGTCGGTCAGTTGATCTGATCTGGCAGACAGACGGCTGGTGGAGGCGGTGGGGGAGGAGGAGAGGCCGGGGGTGGGTTGTCGGTCAGCGGGAGCGAGGAGGGTTAGACCTGCCTGAGCTTAATCCTATTTAGAGTTGCCTTAATCATAAGGACACCGCTCTTAGTCAAGGACGGTGATCTTTGCTCTGAGTCCAGACGGCAGCATGTGACTCTGATTGTGTGGAGACGGGGATAGACTCCAGGTAACAGTCTGCACGGCGTTAAGTCACTTAACCTGATGGAATGATGATGGTTAAATAGTTCTATAACCTTTATTTTGATGACTTGAGTTTGTTAATTAGGGAAGCTCTTATATTCCCCTTTTGCAATGCATCATGGGAAAGCAGCTCCAACTCACACATACCTTCAATCTGTACATTTTCAAGTCAAATGTGCTTCATGTCGTCGTTTTTCCTGCATGGAAGTGTTTCAAATTCAAAATATATATGCAGCAGCTCACTCTGTTAAGCTGCACTTAATTATGTAATGCATCAAACACACACACACACACACACACTCTCTCTCACACACACACACACACACACTCTCTCTCACACACACACACACACACACACACACGCACTCAAACCACCAATGTGGTTAAAAGTAAAGAGCATCTGCTCAGTGGGAGTGATCTGTGACTTTCTGCTCTTCCTCTCTGAATGGTTAAATCCCCCCTCCTCTTCTTCACACACACACACACACACACCAGCTGTCCTCTCCTTATGAGCACCGTTAAAGCACTGATACACTCCTGCTCTCACTGTCACACACACACACATGTCCCCAGTAAAAACAGCAGCTTAAAAGCAAACAGGCAGGTTTGTAAACAACACAAATGTAATCACAGAGGATTACAGCGTGTCATGCTCGTCTCTGTCGGCATTAGACGGCACCGCGGACCCGGGGTGGACGGAGGGCCGGGGTCTGCCTGACCTCGCACAAACCTTGAGCGAGATCACACTCACTGTCTGCTGCTAATGCTAATGCTAATCCTCTTAGGTGTGGGAGTGTGAGAGAGCACCTGAGTTTGAAGGTTGGATGTTATGATCAGGGTTCCAACGCGTCCTGGAAAACCTGGAAAGCAGTTGACCAGTTTTCCAGTCCTGGAAAATGGGAGAAAAAGTCAAATGTCCTGGAAAATTATTCCAACATGACTGCGTGCGACCTGACAAGGTTAAAAAAACACATCCCCATTCAACATTTGTGGCCATTTGTGTCATTCAGTTCTATTTAGGTCAATGTATGCACTGATCCTCTGATTATTAATATTTATTTATTTCAGTAAGGCAGCTTCCAGAGTCCTTTGCTGGCTCTTGTGTTTTTTACTTAGCTCATTTAATATTTTTTGAGAAAAGAGAAAGCTGAGATGAGAGTTGGCCATCATTGTTACTTGGTTGCACTAATAAAGTGAAGGGCTGTACAGCTGTGATTGCATTATTCTATAATTAATTTGCCATCATTTTTAAGCATGTAAGAGATGATTTCATGGATAGCCATAGACTGCACGTCTTTCAATGTAGACTTCCACTGAGAGGAACATATTAGACTATTTAGGAACTAAATTAGGAACTCAATTTCGACTGTCATACCAGCTTGATCATCACTGAAAATGTCCTGGCAAATGATCTCTGGAAAAGAGTGAGAACCCTGATGATGTCTGTGCATCTACTTCAGAGAGAACATGCAGCTTTGAGGGATTCACAGACTGAAAATATGAAGTTTTATAAGAAAAATAATAAATTGCTGCAAAAAAATCCCCCAAAAATCAGTAAAAGATTAAGAAAAGGACGAATAAACATCATGAAACATCACTTTAAATAAAAATCTGTTTTAAGACAGCTCTTTGATTTCCTCTCAGAGCATCAACAGATGTCTGTGTCACACAGAGCTCATGTAGAGAAAGGGAGTGGACTGTGGGAATATCTGCTCGCTGGATTTGTTTATGGAAAACAGCGTTTTGAATCTCATTGTGCAGTGAAACAAATTCTCTTTTGTTTGTCTTCTCTGTGTTTACATGTCTGATTGTGTCTGATTGTGATGGAGCACCGCTGGATGCTGTTTGTACGTGTTTAGGTCATGTCGTACGGCGGTGTAAGCCGGCCTCCCTCAGGGTGTTTACGTGTGTAAATATCTCCTTGTGCGACCGTGTTTCTGTTTGTGTATGCGTGATAATTCCATGTGGCAGCGTGGTGTGTCTGTGGGTGTGTGAGTGGCGGAGTGTGAGACGAGAACATGAGGAGAAATGAGATGTTTTTCTCAGTGTGTGTTAACATCCCTCTCTCCTCTGCTCTTCTCTCCTGCAGCTGAGGACTGCCAGCTGCTCGCTCAGATCCCCAAAGTGCGCTGCCTGAGGAACGGCAGGAGAGAGGGTGAGTGTGCGGAGACGAGGGGGGAGACATCATTTTAAATCAAACAGATTGAGCTTACAGTTATTGCATGTGGAGACAGACAGTGGAGGGCATAAGAGGAACACATCATTTATTAGGAAGACCTTTGGATCAGAGGCGACCTTCTGAACATGATGCAATAAAATTCATTAGAACAACATTCAAAAGCATTAAAAAATGAATGAATCCTTCAGTTAATTAATTCAAGTAAGACATAAAAGGTGAACTAGAACAGAAATTGTGTATGAATTTGTGCATTTTCAGCACAGATACTGAAAAGAAGTGTAATTTAAACAGAGCTGCAGCAAAAAATCAACTTTCAGTCAAATAAAATGTGAAAACTGTTAAAAATAAACAGAATCTGAAAGTCTAAGAAGATCACTGAACTGCATTCAAATCAGTAGAGAGCAGTCGTAGAGCTAACTCTCCTAGGTTTCACACTTTTCTCCTCATGAGGTCATAATCATGCATTTAAAGTAAACAGCAGTGAAGGATGAAGTAGATAAGCCCTGTGGAGAGCTGTTTGATTGAAAGGACTCCTCAGTTTGAGACGAGTGACCGGTCTCTGCAAACTGGTGTCCTTATCTCACAGCTATCTGTGCTACCGCAGACTGAACACAACTACTGTACAGGTAGCTGGCAGGATGGTGAAAGCAATTGGCTACACTTCTGCATAGAACCAGCTCATTGCAGAACATAAAGTTTGACGCAGGAAGACCGTTCAAACATTTTTCTCTCTGCAACGTCCCAAAAACAGACTTCATTGGGACTTATATTCTGGATTTTACTGTAAATGAAATAAAAAGCAGACAAAAAGGCTCAAAAAAGGCAAAGTCAAAGTCTTTTTTATTGTCAAATAAACTTCAGTATGCACCAGACATACTGAGGATTTGATATTACGTTTCTCTCTCAGAACCTAGCAATGACAACAACAGATACACATAGGAAAGCTAGAAAAAGATAAGAAGTAAGCTGATAAAAATAATAAAATACAGTTTAAAACAGTGCAAAAACTTTACTATAGTGCAATTTAAAATCAAAGTGATTGTGTGCGTTTCAGTCCTAAGGATGACAGACCTCAGCGATGATTAGGGGGGGGGTTAAACCTACCTGAGGACTCCAACCTCTGTCTCACCTTGGGACTTAGTTTTTTCAGGGAATGCATATCAGTCCTTCAGTCCAAACTTGACTTTTTCCCACAAAACTAAGAATGCAAAAGCTGAAGTATCAACTTTAATGCATTAAAGCAGGAGTCCAGAAATGTATGGATGATGTCATCAAGATATTAACCTTCAGAAAAATCTCTGAAACAACTCAGTGTCACTGAACTGTCCAAAGATAAATGTCCTCCATGGCACCATCAGGTTTTTATGAAAACACAAGCAAACAAACTGAAGATTTAGAAAGTGTTACTTGAAAGTTTCTTCGTCAAAGGTTGTGAGCAGCATTAGATTATGGCTTTTATACCAGACTGTTCTTGTAAACATGGTAAACACAACCCCATTTGAAGGCACCGTATACATTAGAAGTAAACACAAAGTGTAAAAAGGTTCCTGAATGAAGTAACCTCTGAGTCATCTCAGATCCTCGACCTACCAATAAAAAGTTCAGTAACCACAGAGCGTTTTGTTTGGCTGTCTGCAGTAATCCTCCTGCTTACTGGGGATGCTGCCTGTGTTGTTGCTCTCGCTGCAGACTGAAGACTTTGTTTGGGCTTACCAACCACATGCTGACAAAACACAAACATATTGGATCCAGGCTGATAAACCCCGGCCGTCCTCAGAGCTAAAACGAGCTCAAGTTTACTTAAAAATAGTCTCAAACACACCGGGCCGTGTGAAGTCAGTGTTTGTGTTAGCATAAATTTACAGCGCTGCAGAGGCAGCAGGACAAACATGTAAACAAATCGACTTCACATGAAGAGGAAGCTGCTCGGCGTCACATTCAGGATTGATTCGAACATCTGATTTATGTCGGGCAGCTCTTAATGGAGTCACACCTTCAGGCGTCATCGACTTCTCCCGTTTTAATACGTCGAAAAGCTGCAGCCGGAGGTCTCTGAGCGCCGGAGCATGAATAATGAATGGACGAGCGAGAGGCACGAGGAGGCAGGATGCTGCTGTTCCCCCGCCTGATGGATCAGATCTGACCTGTGTTATCCACAGATTCAGATATGTAGAGTTTCCACAGAGTAGTCTGGTGTTTTAATAACGAGTATTACTACTTATTTAAATTATATGAATATTGTCTTTTCATTTTTTCTCAGACACTGTTGATTTATTTAATTTTCAAATCTTTTATATCAGTCTTTGGTAGCATTGTGGAATGTGGTGTTTTCTTCATAAAGGAGCATCTACTCTAAATTCAGGCTGTTTTATTTGTTGCTTAAACTCCTTACTGGAGCTTTAGATCATCATGCAGTCAAATGTGAAGAACCCTGCCCTTACAAAAGGAGAAGGAATTTAGAATCTCTGCAGATGAGAGAGTCTCAGACTCACAATGATAATAATGATGATAACTTTAAAGGTGACATATCATGCAACATGTACTTTTTAATGGTTCTCTCCCTGAAATCTGTGTCCCTGTCTACAAACCCCCTGAAAATGAAGAGAATCCATTCTGCCCCTGTTCTGATTTCTACACCTTTCTGTAAATGTGTGCTGAAACCAGCCGTTTCAGTTTTCAGTGTTTTTCATACGTCACAACGCCATCCGGTCTGTCACGGAGTCAGAGCTCAGAGCTTGTTCAGCCCATAGACTGTATAAAATACAACTCAACCCCTCCTCCGTTTTTCATTCCCTGCACACATGTGTGCTAACAAGGAGCTTAGGAGGGAGGCATGCTAGTTGTAGGCTGTCTTAATAAACACAAAGGTCGGTTTTACTCCCCACGTCTGCAGATTTGAAGATCTAGTGGATGATTTGTATTTATCATGGATAAGTGCTAGCGCTAGTTAGCATAGCTACATAGCTACATGTTGGTAGCTGTGTACCAAGACACACGTCGACATGCTGACAAATAAAACAACAAGAAACACTAAATCTGTGACCAATGGTTCAGAAAGGTCCTGCTGCAGGCGCCTCTCCATCAGGATCAGATTCTGGATCAGATTCAGAGGGTTGAAGTAACGTGATCTCTGAGCAGCCGTGTATATTCAGCCAACATGTAAACATTAGATCAACGTGCTGGACAGCCGAGGCACATCCACTTCCTGAGGGGGCGTGGTCAGAGAGAAAACAGTGTTCTGAGGAGGACTGAAGAAGAGGGCTTTTCAGGCAGACCAAAATCTGATTTCAAAGTGTTTTTTTGAGCATAAACTTTAAAGACATGTTTTGGGGACCTCTTAGACCAATATATGTTGATGAAAAAAGCGTGATATGTCACCTTTAAAGATGTCACTGACTGTGCGTGCCTTGAGGGAGGTCGTTCCAAAGTCGAGGGGATTGATCCCCTTTGGATTTCAGCCTAGACTTTGGAACGACCAAAAATGCCCACCTGAGGATCTGAGGCCGCGAGATGGCCCCTAATTTGTCAGCATTTCTGCAATGTAGTTTGGGACGAGCTTTAAAGGTGGTCAGTAAAATCTTAAAATCTATTATAAAACGCAGAGGAAGCCAGTGGAGAGAAGCGAGGACAGGAGTGATGTGGTGTCGTATGTTAAAACCAGTTAGAAGCTGCTGGACCAGGTGGAGGCGAGAGAGGGATTTCATGGTGATACCGGGGAGGAGGGAGTTGCAGTAGTCTAAACGGTAGAAGATGAGTGCATGAATGCATGCTTTTCTCTTGTTTGAGGAACATGCTCTTTAAACTACAGCACACAAAGATCTGAAATTATTTGCACGCTGTAGTTTAAATAAAATGTCTTCTTGAGCTTTGTCTGAAGTTTAAAATAACAAGCTTTCTGTGTGAAGTAGGAACCACATGAAGGAGGAGGAGAAGTATCAGGAGACTCTGGAACAAACACGTTGTTGGTTTTGCTCTCCTCGTGTGATTTCTTCTTAATAACAAAGATTAAAAGTTGCTCAGCCCCTCAGCTCTGCAAAGACACAAATGTTTCAGCGGGATGGTGTGTGTTCTTCTCTTCTTCTCTTCTTCTGTTCTGCTGGTAATTTATTTCTCTGTGTGTATAAACACAGCGCTGCCTGAGCCAAGCCTCCCGGTGCCAGTTTCTTTTACATTCTGCCTCTGCAGCCTCGCGTTGTGTATGGACTTGTTGTTAAAGGCTCTCTGATCAGCCTCCTCACAAACTGCATTCTCTGAGGAATTTGATTTAAAAACATGTCGACGGTAACCACTCCGTCCCGAGGGGTCGGGTTTCTGCAGAGCAGGAATGAATGCATTGTTTTCACCGCGCTGATGCTGCGAGACGTTCCAAGGAGAAATTGATCCTGTTAATTAAAACATGACCTGCACAAAAAAATCATCTCAAGGCTGCAAAGAAAAGCAGACAAACTCAAATCTTTACCTTAGAGTGAACGTATGTGTTTAACTAACAGTTACCTCTCAGAGTTAGAGCTAATCACTGCGATGGAGACGTATTTTTAATGAAGAGAGACACCTTAAATTACCCGTCCTCCTCCTCACGGCCGTCAGCGTCTCTGCTCTTAACTTGGCCTTCGTTTAAAATAGACTCGACTCGCGGCTCTAAATTAACAGCCTGTTTTCTCACAAACCGTCTCCGTGTGGTTTCGGGGTAAAAATCGAGACACAGCGCGGTCTCGACTTCAGACTAATCCAATTATCAGGTTTCATTTCAAAGAGGCTGCTTGTTTTCAAGAAGCTCTTCCACCTCAAAGTCAAATGTAAATATCACAGAAACACGAGGAGAGGAATGTGTTTAATGAGCAGAGAGAGAGAGAGGTCCTTGAATTTTTAGACGGAGCAGTGAGGCTGATTAAGAAGCTGGAGATGTACGATGCATTTGGAGGCTCACTGGGCTGTTTGTCTTTTGATTCTTGCAGGAAGGTAACTGATGCAACAAAGAAACACTTCCATTTCAAACCTCGAGGATGTTTTAAAGCAGCTTAAAGTCAATCTGAGAGCAGAGAAGTCAAAAAGACAGAAAGAAAGTTTAACGCTGAACATGCTGTGAGTCAGAGAAAGAGAGTTTAGGAGATGTTACAATGTTACAATGTTACAATGTCATTTAGCAGACTCTTTTATCCAAAGCAACGTACATATGAGAACAAGAACAACAGAAGCAAAGATCTAGACAAGAGGAAACAAGATCAGTAAGAGTTACAAAGTGCTTCAAGTCAATTTGGGTGCAGGTACTGCCAAGCAGTGTAAAGGCACAAAGTAAATAAGGAACATCTACAATGAAGCAATCAAACCATTTAAGACCTTCCATTATCATCATCAACAATTAACATCACCACAATAATGACCAAAGTACCAAGTGCTGGGTCACTCCAGACCTGAACACAGAGTCCCAGAGTAGAGCAGGACAGTGAGAGTCAACTGTAAGGCAAGGCAAGGCAGCTTTATTTGTATAGTGCATTTCATACACGAGGGCAACTCAATGTGCTTTACATTAAAACATTAAAAGCATTGGAGACATTCAGACAGGCATAAAAGAACACAATTAAAATGACTAATATAATAAAACAGAAAAGAAAAGGAAAATTAGAAATATATTAAAAATTACATTAAAATTTTAATTTAAAGTGAGTTAAAATAATCTAAGATAGGAAGGCAGTGGCAAATAAGAAAGTCTTAGTCTTTGATTTAAAAGAGGTGAGAGTTGGAGCCGACCTGCAGCTTTCAGGGAGTGTGTTCCAGATATGTGGAGCATAATGACTAAACGCTGCTTCACCATGTTTCCTTCTGACTCTAGGAACTGAAAGCAGACCAGTACCTGATGACCTCAGAGGTCCAGGTGGTTCATAAAGTAGTAGCAGATCAGCCTAAACCATTCAGGTCTTTATAAACCATCAGCAGGATTTTAAAGTCTATTCTCTGACAGACAGGAAGCCAGTGTAGAGATCTAAGAACTGGAGTGATGTGGTCTACTTTGTTGGTCCTTGTTAGGACTCGAGCAGCAGCATTCTGTATGAGCTGCAGCCGTCTGATGGACTTTTTGGGAGTCCTGTAAAGACCCCGTTACAGTAGTCTAGTCTGCTAAAGATAAATGCATGGAGGAGTTTTTCTGCATCCTGCTGAGACATGAGTCCTTTAATCCTTGATATATTCTTAAGGTGATAATAGGCTGACTTTGTAATTGTCTTAATGTGGCTGCTGAAATTAAGGTCTGAGTCTAAGACTACACCAAGGTTTCTGGCTTGGTTTGAACATTTCATCATTGCAAATTGGAGCTGAGCAGTAACCTTTAACCTTTCTTCCTCCAAAAACAATCATTTATGTTTTTTCTTTGTTTAACTGAAGAAAGTTCTGGCTCGTCCAGTCATTGATTTGTTCAATGCATTTACTCAGTGTTTGTATGGGACTATAATCCCCTGGTGATATGGTGATGTAAATGTGTGTGTCATCTGCATAGCTATGGTAACTGTAGCTGGAAGACATGATCTGCCACTGGGGACAACAGTGGAGAACAGTTTAGCTAAGTGCATAGTGCTTCCTAAAGAGCTGGGTCTTTAGCTGTCTTTTGAAAGTTGAGAGGGACTCTGCAGATCGAATGGAGTTGGCCAATTCATTCCACCATTTAGGGGCAACAGAAGAGAAGAGTCCAGCTAGTGATTTTGAGGCCTTGTGTGCTGGAAGCACTAGGCGCTTTTCAGAGGCTGAGTGTAGCGGGCGAGAAGGGCAGTAGACCTGGATGAGAGGTTCCAGGTAAACTGGAGCGGTTTTGGTGACTGCTTTGTAAGTCATGATTAGAGTTTTGTATCTGATGCGAAACTCTAATCATGACTTACAAAGCAGTAACCAAAACCTCCTCCAGTTTACCTGGAACCCCAGATGTCTAATACATTTTATTTATAGGCGCTTTTCTGGACACTCAAGGTCACCTTACAGCATACCAACAGTAAATAAATACATAAATACAACAGAATAATAATGCAATACTAGAAAAATGAAAGTGAAGTCATTCCAGTCCCATAGAGACAGATTAAAACGGATAGGCTTGGTGGAGAAGGTGAGTTTTGAGGCGGGATTTAAAGGTGGTGGGAGAAGTGGAATTTTGTACTTCCTGGGGTGAGAGAGTTCCAGAGGCGGGATTTTGAACCAGTTGAAGTTTACAGATGGATTTGTCTGGTAAACCAAAAAGAAGGGAGGTGCAATAGTCTAGGCAGGAGGTGACCAGGGTGTGAACTAGTACTGTATCTCCTGCAGAGGAGGAACAGAGACTCAGAGGAGCAGCCATGTGGATAAACTGTCCTCACCTCTGCAGCTAACTCCCTCACTTCTACCTGCAGCAACAAGATGATACCTGGGTGCTTGTAGCTGTTGCTTTTTGTTGGAAATCAGAGGGAATCATATCAAAAATAGAGAAAGTGAAGGCAGAGAGGTTGGGTGCATTCATCAACATGAAGGGAAGTTTTCTTCTTGTTGAAACAGACTCATGTTGAAAAGATGAGGTTCCTCTGCTCTAAAGAGAAGGATGACCTTCTGTTTCTCCCTCACTTCAACATTTAAGCTCCACTGATAAGTTACGTAACCTCCAACATGACCGGTCATGTCCCCAAACACTGATAGAGTCACCGCTCTCCTGCCGGGACATCACCAGCATATCATGTGGGCATCTCCCTTCACCTCCCCGCCTAACAGTTAGCAGCGTACCAGAACCACCCACCTCTGTCCCCGCTCTCAAACACAGTCTCTAAAGGAAAAGAAAAAACAGAGAGGAGGATGTGGAGAGGTGTTAAAAGAGGACAGGAGAGGCAGAACCAGGATGTGACTCTGTTGTAATGAATCCAGGTTAAGACCCACAGTAGGAGCACAACATGGAGGCAAGGATGAAGTCTTGAAAACAGGGTTTTAATGAGAGGACTTGCAGGAAGAGTTCAGGTTTGCAGGGTGCATTATGTGGCTGGCTGTGGTTCTGGAGCCGGGCGTTTGGTTCTTGAAAAGTTGCTTGGAGATCTGGTCACAGGGAGAGACAAGGTTAGTTTGGTTCAGGGGAAAATAGCAGTTCAAAAAACACATTTCAAGAGGGCCTGAGTACCAGGCTTGGTAAACGGACGATCTGGTGACGAGGAGGACTGAGCCGGGTTTAAGTACTGCAGACAGAGTGGATGGCTTTATAGTAGATTAGCAGCAGGTGAGTTGAGTCCATCCTCATCTCCAGGTGAGCAGACAAACAAGACAAACACACAGGGAGAGGGAAACAGAAGAACAGGGAGGGAAGGAGACTAGGAACCTCACAGATACCTGTTCAGGCTGGAGCTCATCCTCCTCTTCTTCTCCATTTTTATGAGAGAAGAGAGAAAGAGATGCAAGAGAGAGGACAAGGAAGAAGGCAGGGTGAGGAGCTGTAGGGTTTGGGTTGTACTCTTCTGAAGGTTAGAGTTCGACGACTTCTTTAGGATGCTTTCAGAACGAATTAAAAACATCAGAACGTTCAGAATTGGCGACATGGTGGGGCTGAAAGTTTGAGGGCGGCCGTGACAATGACAGAGCGGAGGCAGAGAGCAGAAGTCCTGCAGCTGATGTAGACTGAATCAGGAGGATACAGGATATGTACATCAGGTGGTTGTGAAATGATGCACGCCAAATGTGAAGTCAGAGCAGCACGAGATGCGTGCCTGGACGAGCTCACAGGTGTTCGTTTCTGTCAGTGGAGTCTGGTGGCTTTGAGGAATATGATGCAACAGAGCCGGTCCAAAGAAATGCATCCGTCCTAAACAAGGAGGTCCATCTTTGCAGGGATGCTTTCCAAAATGAGGTCTAAAAGAGGCCGAATTGACCTTTAATGAATCCTCCAAGAGTCTTCTTTGTGACATTTTGATCACCAGCTGTCCTCAAACATCACCAAGCATCATAATGTTTGAGATATTTGACATGTTTCAGTCTCCTTCAGTGTCCTCTCCTCCGTCTTCCCCCCTCAGGTCTGATCCGGTCACGTGTGCGAGGAGCCAACACGGCCTCGGCCTCCATCTTGACCTTCTTGGACAGCCACTGCGAGGTCAACGCTGATTGGCTGCAGCCGATGATCCAGAGGGTGAAGGAGGTACGAACTCAAGGACTCACACCCTGCAATCAGACACTTTATAAACCCTGCAACACACTCATTTAAACACACACACACACGTTCATACATTTTGAAGGGGGTGCAGTTTTTTGACGTGCTCTTTGGGGGATTTTCCCTCCCTTCATGCTGGATTTTATTGGCTGTGATGTAATATGTTGGCATTGAGTGTCGTTGAATAAACCCTCAGTATTCTCAGAGTTAAAGTCTGACCAGATGTCGTACTCCACTTGGCTGCGGATGGAAACAGAAACAGTATGGTTCCTTTTTCCTCTCGGTCCGCTCCTCGGGGGTTTCTCCGTATTAGCAGGTCTGTTTTGTGTTGCTGCGCTGGTTGGTGTTGTTCACGGTGACAGCATTAGCTCCGGCCCCAGGCGGCGTGCTGGGCTCTTTTTTGATTATTTTAATACGGTGGGAAGATTCTCCACATTCACCACAGCTGTAATTAAATTAAGCAGCCCACCAGGGACTCTAAGATCACATCCACGCATGAATGTGTCTCAATTTAAAGCCTGAACAGGAGGAAATGCAAATCCAACATTATCGTTTACTTCACCGGGATCACCACAGGAATATTCAACTGAGTGCTTCTATGTGTCGATTTCACAAAGTCACACGCACAGAATTTTAACACATGATTAAGAGACGTGGAAGGTGTGCTCCTGCAGGAACATAAGCGTCTGTTAATTTGATTGAGAGTGCAGCAGCTGTGGAAATAGACCTTCATCACACTCGTAATGAGCTGTTCGCTGGCTCCCCTCCCTCCCCTGACGTTATTACAAACCTGCAACCGAGCTCAGACCGGCACAGCTGCTGCACCAGATCTGCTGCCATCATCTAGAACCAGCGACATTCCCTCTGACTCTGCAGGAGGACCTGTTTCAGGTCTGACACTCAGACTGAGCCGGCTCCAGTGTGAAACATTGTTCATCTGCTCACTTCACTTTGAGGAAGAGCTGCAGCTGTCTCACCTACCAGACTCCTTTAAGTCAGACTTTACGTAGACTGTATTCAGAAACTATTTTCCAACTCATCTACGTTCCCCTCTTTCTCCACATTCTATCAATGAATCAAACATATTTCTGCAACCTTTAATCAAAGAAAAGGTTCAACTTTTTTCCCAAACATGCATATTTTCTGTCTTGTTGAGGGATAAATGAGCAGATTGTCACCTCTCTCCTGTCTGTGCATCAAATAAGAAGCTAAAAACCAACAGCTGGTTAGCTTAGCTTAGCATAAAGACTGTAAGGAAGTAAAATAGCTAGCCTAGCTTTGTCATAAAGGGACAAAATCTGCTTACGATGGCAGTTCCATCTGCAAATAGCCTTCAATCATTCACCATATAGAAGTATGGACGACACGCCTCCTTCTTCTTCCAGTGTAAGAAGTGAAGCCAAAATACAACCTCATTGGGTGCTGAAATATGATGCTGATGGAGTCAAAACAATCCATGATTTACAGCTGAAGAACTTTATTATCTCGGTTTGGTGTCTTTGAAAACTCTTTTCTTTTCTGCTTTATTGTAGTTACTGTCTCTTTAAATCCTTCCCTATGAAACCCACTTTATTCGAATTGGCCAGCTCTTCAGAAGCCTCCTCCGCTGTTTCCATGCCAAAAAAAAAAGAGACAAATTATGAAATAAGGCTGTATGTGTTGGACGCCAAATCTGACCCAGAAAGTTTGGATAGAGACAAAATGAATCCCCAGCAAGTGTTCCGTTTACTTCCCTATGGGTGAAATATGGACGACACGACTCCATTTTCTTCCAGTGTAAGAAGTGAGGCCAAAATATAACCTCATTAGGCGCTGACTTATAATGATTGTGGAGCCAAAATAATCCGTATTAGCTTCACGTGATTAACAGCAGAAAAAACTCTTTATGATCTCAGCCTGGTGTCTTTGAAAACTGCTTCTTTCTTTTCTGCTTTATTTTTGTTACTGTCTCTTTAAATCCCCCTTAACAAGCCCCCTTTCTTCAGAAGCCTCCTCCACTGTTGCCATGCTGTTTTACTGTATAAAATGACAAATTATGAAAAAGGTTTTGGGCTCCAAATCTGACCCAGAAAATTTTGAGAGAGACAAAATAGTTTACTGCCCACTTTTAAAGAGATTCGCCAATCTGTGATGTCACAAGTTGCGCTAGTCTCGTGTCCCTCCCCTCATCCTGGGATTACCTCAGCACATGTTGATATTAGATACACACAGAGGTGGGGATAAGAAGACATGGGTGAGGCACTTTGGGGTAATCAGGGGAAACAAAGGGGAACAGGAAGTCATCGACCTGAAATAAGAGAGTATCAAAATAAAACAGGAAATAAAACAACTAATCTGGAACCTTAAGAAAGACACTCTATCTCCAATATTGTTGTTCAAAAGAAGAATATCTTTATTAAAAGCTTATAAAGTGAGCACCTCTCTCTGCTGAAGGTCACTGAGGCCGTTTGTTCAGATGAAAACAAACTTATTCAAACCTCTTCATGCACCAAACCTGATATTCAAACCACATATTCAGAAGTCTGAACCCGACAAACTCCCCTTAATGTTTTATTCAGCAGACTCTGCTCTCCCAGAGTTTATGCCCATCGTTTATACACTCACTCACAGCGCGTATGAGACTCCACACACTCATCCTCCGAGCTCCCGGCAGCTGTGACTCATCCAGCTTGCATTACAATCTCTCAGTCTGGTGTTCATGAGAGCGCCGGGCTCAGTGATAATTCACCAGCTCGTCTGCCTGGCTGCACCCGCTCTCCCGTCCCGGATTCATTCGTCTACCAGAAAACCTCAATCCTGGGCTCGTGAGGCGGGTAGACAGCTGCGGACGGAGAAGATTGTTCACTTCTTGGAACAGCTTGAATTCAAGTGTGCAGATGTTGTCACGAGACGCTGCAGCAGGAATGGCGGCTTGTCAACTTCTAGTATTTAGTTGGTCCTGCTTTGTCATCACTTTGTCGTCTTCGTTCTCGTTTTCTGATCACAAATCGAGTGCTGACCGTCTCTTGAGGTTTTATAGATTCAGACTAACCCTGACACCTCAAGAGCGAGGGGGAGGTTCCTCTGGATTAATGTAATGATGTTCCTGTCACAGGGTGGCCCGCATGAATCATACCAATCAATGGCAAACATATTGATCTGCTTTATTCAATATTTAAGATGTTTTTATCCGTGCAGCTCGTGTCCTTCACGATGCTTCTTCCCTTCACGGTCACATTTTTGCAGGATGATTTTTCTGCAGCATGCCCGGAGGCCTCCCGTTATCAGGATGTCCATCCCTCTCAGTCTGGTGAACACTGTTATCTCTGAACACCTGGAGGGAGTCGATTCAAATTCAGCTCAGATTTCTTTGAGAGCTGTGCTAAAAGTTCAAATAACAAGGCTGAAACATCCTGAACTCTACCTTATCATTCAGTTAATATCAACTGAGTATATTAAAGTTTACTGCACATGCTCAAAGCAAGTCATCAGTGTTGTAAGTTTGCACTTTTAGCAGGATCTTGTTGACTTTAATGAAGTTTATTCACCTTTAAGAACACACGGCTCTCTGCCATGTTCAGCCTGTCAGCAAGAAAGCATTCATGTAAACCTCGGAGGGATTTTCTTCTGATTTGGCAGAACCATCTCTCTCTCTCTCTCTCTCTCTCTCTCTCTCTCTCTCTCTCTCTCTCTCTCACTTGGGTGATCTGATTAGAATTTTCCTGTAAGGTCAAAGTTCGCAGTGATCTCTCTCAAAGCTGCTTCTGGCCGGAAGTCAAGAATTCATACTCTATTGAAACTCAGAAACACAAAAATATCCAACAACGCCTGAAATAGTGAACTGCTGAGTATTCTTTCTGAAACATTCAAAGGTCAGCTTCACAAAAACTGTCTTCTGGTGCTTATTCTTTCTTTCTGAAGAAGAAGTTTTCCAGAAACAAGTTGAGGGAGAATCTTTAAATCAGGATGAACGTCCACTCTGACTTCAGGATGGGTGGATTAGATTTTGGTGAATGATCACCATTCCCTCAAATCCTTCTCAGTCTGATGATAAGATAAGATAAGATACTCCTTTACTCGTCCCACAACGGGGAAATTCATGGAGCAAACAAGAAGGTGTACGGTACAAGAATTTCAACAAGAATATATATAGAAAAGAAATGTTCATCAGAGACGACAGCTTGTCCATAATTCTCCTGTCAGCCACCACCTCCACAGGGTCCAGGACTGAGCTGGCCTTCTTCACCAGTTAGTTCAGTCTTGCTCTCCTGTATCCTGTCCGCCCATGAAAACGATATCTCAAAGACTCCTAGTGGAAGTTTTATGTAACTGGGTTTGTCGTCGTTTTTTGTACCATCCAAGAGGACTCTGTTTCCAGACTGTAAGTGGACCTCAGACCTGGTCTGCTGACGTTCTAGTCTGCAGAGAAACAGACATTTTCCTGAGTATTTCATGCTGCATCCAGCTCACTGTGTAGGAATTTTATAAAGGGGCTGTCAGGGAAAGTCTAGCAAAGTCAAGGTTAACACAGGACTTCCACCAGATCCTTGTCCAGTCCGTATCCGTGCTCTCTTGTCCATCAACACCCACCGGTTGCGTTTTCAGGACCGCCAGACAGCTGGAGTCATGTGACCGAGGTTTTCACCTGTAATTACTGAATCAAGGATCCTCCTCCTCCTCCTCCTCTCCTCATCCATGTTGTCTTTCTGGTCCTCTGAAAACCTCTGACCTGTTGACTCCAGGCCTGGCTCCGCTCATCATGACTTTGGTTTGTTGTTGTAGTTAAGTGAAATACGATCTGGTGATAACACAGAGTCTTTTATTCTGAAAATTAACCGGATGTTTCCATTTTGTTTTGGTGAAACCTGACTTCCTGTCCCGCTCCATCTGCTCTGTTGAGATTGATGCGTCGTGCTCCAGCATCCGGCACAAATAGAAGTCTTGTGCCGGAACGCAATGGAGCGGATCCAGTGGAAGTTAACACATTGACTAGAATAGAAACCTATCAGATCACATGCTGTGACGGATTGGAGACGGACCGGACACGGCTGTTTGCGTTCACACATGCAGCTCACCCTGAAAAAATTGGGGAAGTTTTGAGGAGTGTGTGAAAACAGCTAGAGAGAGAAGTTTCCTGCTGTGAAGTATTCTCATGCATCCTCTCCTGCTGTGTATATATACCATTGATTCATTTTCAGGGTAACATATTCTTACAGAAACCCCAGGATGCAGTTGTTTCCCCCGCCTCTGCCTCTCTGTGGGAAACACTGATGGATGTAAATTGCAGCTTCACTGGTCGGCGAAGGCAAACATCCCCGAGGCGCATTATCTGCCATCTTCCCCTTTATGAAGTCTGATCTGCACCACGTTCAGGGAAAGATCTCCTCATGGTGTATGAGCCATAAGCATGCATGGAAAAGAAATGATTCAGTGATTTCATGCAGACAGTGTGTCCTCTGTTAGTCTCTTACTCAGACACTGATGTGACATTTCTGGGCGATGAAGCAGAGGAAAAGAGATCTGCACACGTCAAAGAGCATCTCCAAGCCGTGAAATTCAGTGTGCACACGACACATTTTCACTTACGGAGGGGTTTCTATTCAGTCCTGCAGTTTTTATCTGCTCTGCTCTTTCTGTTTCCTTCATGATGTAAATCAGTTCACTTTTCACACGTCCACAGAGAGCAGAAGAAGAAGAGGGAGTCTTTTATGGGCAACATTAATGCAGACGGATGTAAAAGGAGAGGAATCACAGCTTTCTGACGCGGTTATAAATCCAGACACAGAGAGAGTTTAAAGCTCAGAGATCATCACTGACATCCATCTTTGAAATGCAGCCTCTTCCAAATGAAGAGGGTTAATTCAAATCTCAATAACTGATCATGAAAAGCTGTCCAGAGAGCATCACTTTTTAAAAACTGCTCTCCCGCAGAGTGTTGTTTCACACCCGCTCACTCAGTCGCAGCACAGTTCACTCAGGTTCAGCCTGCGAGCGGAGACAAGAGGGACGGCTCTGATTGGAAACAGTCATTTAGTTTGTCCCCTGTGCTAAGCTGCCCCGATACACACACTAACACACACACACACTCACAGATACACTAACACACACATGCAGATGCCTCATGGGCAAACAGCAGTGTTGGCGTGGATCCACATCCAGAGACAGATGCAGATAACACTCTCTCTCTCTCTCACACACACACACACGCACACACACTATCAGTGATCAACATTTCTCGACCCCCTCTGTGTTTGTTTTATGGGTCACGTTACATCTGCTGCAGGAGATCGTTAAACAGCTCAGAGTTTATTTTTCATGACTTTATTGTAAACCGTAAGAAGATTCAGATTCACAATCATCGCTGCCTTTTTCTGCAGAGTGAAAACAGTCATGATGGCGTGGGAACGCCATGAGAGAGAGAAAGAGGGGAAGTGTGTGGAAAGAGAGAGTGCTGACTAAGATGGTAGATAAATACCTAAAGGTTAAATACATTTTAAAAACACACAGAAAAGGGCCGCCCAATGGTTTATGTGTGCACCCCATGTACAGATAGTCCTTGTTGCAGCAATCACTGTTTGACTCCCAGCCAAGACCCTCTGCTGAATGTCATTCCCCTGCTCTCTACTCCTCATGTTGCATGTCTCTCTGCAGCTGTCCTGTCTAATAAAGACAAAAAAATCCCCCAAAATAATTTGAAAAAAGAAATATATACCGATGTAATTTGATAAATTATTTGTAACATATAAAATACTGAAAACTAATAAAATTAAAAAATAAAACACATTTTTAATGGCAAAATATGAGAGTTTTGGCTTCGCTACGGACTAGTCCTTTAAACAAAAATGTGTATTCTTAGATATATTGCACCACCAAGGCAGGAAGCCTCTCCTGATTCCATTTTTTATGTTAATTTTTGGGCTTTTATGCCTTTAATTTAGAGATAGGCGGTGGATAGAGTCGAAACTGGGAAGAGAACCAAACCTGAGCCATCGACCTCGAGGACAATCACCTCTGTACTCGGGTTGCATGATTAAATCGCTTAGCCAAACCGGCGCTCCTCCTCTGAGAAGAAATGTCCGCCAGAGAAAGTTGGGACATCACTTAGGGGACACCAAATATAAAGCCAGATGTTTGCTTGTTGGTGCTTTAAGGCTGAGACTTCTACCGTTCAAATTATGAGCGTCACGAGGATTACAATTGTTTTGGCGAATTGACAAAAAACATCAAACTTTGACCTCGAGTCACAGCTACACCCTTCGATGAACTCTCAAGCTTTTAATAACTTTTACTCTTCAAGATGATGACAACATGATGTTTAAATTTAGCGAGGATCGGATGAACACCCTAGGAGGAGATGGACTCTGTAAATGGCTAAAAAACATTTTATTTTGAAAATCAACCCAAATGGCGGACTTCCTGTTTGGTTGACACCATAACACCAAGAGACTTTTTTGTAGGGTTGGACATGATGCATCTACCTGCCAAATTTCATGCATCTAGGTAGAACTCACTCCAGGGGCTGAATTTTTTTATATTACAAGGGGGCGCTGTAGAGCAGTTTCACCATAGTCGTGCATAAGAGATCTACTCTGTGAAACTTTGCACCACTTATAATGCATCTGTAACGTTTGGTGAGTGTTAGGGAATGTTGGCAGAGAGAAACTAAGAAAGAAAGATGAAAGTTAAAATGTTAAAATGTATATTAAGTTCTGTATCTGTCCTTCTCCTCCCATGCAGGATCATACGCGAGTGGTCAGCCCCATCATAGACGTCATCAGCCTGGATAACTTCGCCTACTTGGCTGCCTCGGCTGACTTGAGAGGAGGTGAGGACACGAAGCACACAAATCACACACAGTAACAGCTGCAAGCAAGCAAGCACACAGCTGCAGAGAAGGAAAACCCCTGTTTCGAAACAAACATCAAAATCCATCATCATCATCCGGATCAGTTCAAACCCCATGATAGCAATTCATCAACAGATTAAAGTCAGTTCAGAAGTCAAGTTTGAGAAGATGCAAAGTTTTCATGCAATAACTGTGAGTTTAAATAAAACACTTCCTGCGTTGATGAGGATGAAATCAGACAGGACCTCTTAAACGTCTTATTGGCGGTTTGAAAACATGATTTATTGGACTGTTTGATCTGACTTTCACTCTTTCTCTCTTCAGGATTTGACTGGAGTCTGCACTTCAAATGGGAGCAGATTCCCATCGAGCAGAAAATGGCGAGAAGTGATCCCACACAGCCAATCAGGTGAGTCCAGAGAGCCTTTTAAAGCCTGATTTATGGCTGGTGCTGTAGGTATTCCTGGGAGAGTGAATCACAACATCAGGAGTCTCCAGATTCATCTCCAGTGACCACTTCTGATCAGATCTGACTTTCAGAAACCTTCTTATCCTTCTTTCTTCACTGAATCTGGTCATTTTTGAGACTGTAGATCGTACCACTGAGTCTCTCCAGCTCAGACTGTTGCTTAGAATAAGTAAAGAGAACACAAATGACTCCTCTCCTCCTTCTCTGCAGGACTCCCGTCATCGCTGGTGGGATCTTCGTCATGGACAAGAGCTGGTTCAACCACCTGGGCCAGTACGACACCCACATGGACATCTGGGGAGGGGAGAACTTTGGTGAGTTCACTGAGTATCAGACTTTTATGGATCCTCCTCCACAGGCATCATACTCAGATAAATATATATATTTATCACACAATATCAACAATAAGCTTTAAGGGGAGCTGGTTTGGACAGGCGCCCCATGTACAGAGGCTGCAGTCCTACGCTGGTCGTCCTGACAAGACGCCTCTCTCTCTCTCTCTCTCTCTCTCTCTCTCTCTCTCTCTCTCTCTCTCTCTCTCTCTCTCTCTTTCTCTTTCTCTCTCTCTCTCTCTTTCTCTCTATCTCCGCCTCTCTCTCTCTCTCTCTCTCTCTCTCTCTCTCTCTCTCTCTGTCTCTCTCTTTCTCTCTCTGTCTCTCTCTTTCTCTCTTTCTCCCTCTCTCTCTCTCTCTCTCTCTCTCTCTCTGTCTCTCTCTTTCTCTCTTTCTCTCTCTCTCTCTCTCTCTCTCTCTCTCTCTCTCTCTCTCTCTCTCTCTCTCTCTCTCTCTATCTCAAGCTGTCCTGTCCAATAAAATCCACATAAAATCTTAATGATTCTGTTAAAGTAAAAATGTCCCCACTTCTGTCTTTTGAGAAACGTCATTTTCCTAAAAGATGCTTCAAATTTGAGAGAGAAGTAGATCGACCGGAGAATCATCGTTTCATTAAATAGGAAACTGGAAATATTAAACAAATCCCAAAACAAGAAATAAAGTGGATCAGAATCAAACTTCATTTTTGTGGCTTGTGCGCAAACAAAAAATGATCTTGACCTTTGGGGAACTAAAATCAGAATTTTACACTTTTTCTTCCTTTTTTATTGAGCAAACATTTACACAATTATTCAAGAAGGAATGAACAAGTAAATAATTGTTAGTTGCAGCTAAAAGAAATAAAGAGTTCAGCATTTCCAACATGTCTCCCACCGACGATCAGCATCAAAACAGTGCTTCAGGAACAGATGGGTGACATCACGGATACTACGTCCATTTTTTTAATAATAATAATAATAATAAATTTTGTTTAAAGGCGCCTTTCTCGGCACTCAAGGACACCGCACAGATATAAATATATATATGCACGAATTCACATTAAAGGAAACAAAATCAGAGTCAGAAATGAAAACAATTTAAACTAACAAGGGGTAAGAAAAAAAATAGAAACAATAACAAAGTGACAGAGCAATTGGAGTCAGACGGAGTAAGCGGTTTTGAACAGATATGTTTTGAGTTGTGATTTGAAATGGGGGAAAGAATCTGTGTTTCTGAGTTGAGGTGGTCATAAGTTCCAGAGACGGGGAGCAGAGCGGCTGAATGCTCGGCTCCCCATAGTGGTGAGACGGGCGGAGGGGACAGACAGGTGTATGGAGGAAGAGGATCTGAGGGAGCGGGAGGGAGTGGGAACATGGAGGAGGTCGGACAGATATGGGGGGGCGAGGTTGTGGATGGTCTTGAATGTCAACAGAAGGACTTTGAACTGAATGCGGAACTGAACAGGGAGCCAGTGGAGCTGTTGGAGGACAGGAGTGATTACACAGTCTATGATTTAAAAGCTTCCTTTTCCATTTAAATGACAGTCCTCAAACTCAGCACATAATTAAAAGTAAAACATGTAATCCAAGCAGCAAAAATTGGAAATGTATCTCTTGAAAACTGCAGACGCTTCTGAGCCATTTTACCAAATCCTAGTTTTAGTTTCCTGACAGCAGAGCCTTTATTTATCTGCTCCACCAGCTCTCCTACAGCTGATTTACATCTCATCATCCTCCGCTGCATGAGAGACCAGACGCGGGTGAATGCTGATGTGATGTTGCATATCAGACTGTGTGAAGACGACATTAACCTCGTCGTCCCCGTGTGTGTGTGTGTGTGTGTGTGTGTGGTTGTGTGTGTGTGTGTGTGTGTGTGTCCTCATGCAGAGCTTTCTTTCCGGGTGTGGATGTGCGGAGGAAGCCTGGAGATTCTTCCCTGCAGCCGCGTCGGTCACGTGTTCAGGAAGCGACACCCCTACGACTTCCCAGAAGGCAACGCTCTCACCTACATCAAGTGAGTGGGTTATAACAGAAACACAAACGTGTGTGTGTGTGTGTGTTTCACGCTGTTATCACTCTGCAAAGCTGTTTACCGGCTGCCAAGACGGTTCACCTGTCTGTCTTTTTAAAATCTGAGTTTACTCTGAAGTTAAGAGCTCCTCCAGGAAGACTTCACATCCCTCTGACGCTCTGTTTCAACATCAGAGAGAGCTGAGTGAGAAAATAACAGCTTTTTGAAGGTTGCATGCACATCTTCACCCCGACATCATGCAACAAAAACAACTTAATAATCATCTTTAATCTGCGGTGGTTAGAGTGCAGGATGAGTGGAGACATTCAGAAAGATAAGCAAGGGAAGGAAGCTTTTGTTTAATGCACTGAGGCTCGTCTGAGTGCTTCACAGAGCAATGAAATATAATAACAGACAAACGTTTCAATAAAAAGAGCCTCAAACTGAATGCAGACTGGGAATGTTGAATCTGTGCGGCCAAGAAACTACAGGTGTTCAACTCTGTGCAGGTGTGTTTAAATCCTCCTGAAGCATCCAGATGTATCTCATTCCTGTCAGACCATTACCTCAGAGATCTTTCAGTTTGTTTGTTTCATTAATTCACCGAGTAACACTAGAAGTTCAAGTAACAACATCGTTAAGTTCAGAGCAATCTAGAAAAACTACAGTGAAGTGCAGATCTCTCTCCTCCTCTCCTCTCCTGAACAAAGGAGAGTTAAGCCTCACGGCGTTTTTACAGCAGAGATTGGCAGCTCAGATTAAATTCACCTGACAGGGAAAGGTCAAACATTCCTCAGACAGACACACACACACACGAAGCATCGCCTGCAGAGTGGGCAGGTTTTCTGCTTACATCCTCAGAGAGTTGTCGACCTGTGTATCTTTTGGGAGATCTGCACGGAGAAGCTTTCTGTCACATCAGGACCGCTTGAACGTCTCACCGTCATCCTCGGCCCTCGTGGAGTTCAAAGTTTCTCCTGGTCGAATAATGAAGCACGTTTTAGCTTTTCGTAGAGATGATGGAGTAACAACCACTCGACATATCTCTGCACATGCTCAGTGCAACCAGGAAGCTTGACACAGACGACATCCTGAGTGCTGGAGCTCAGTCTTCTCTTTCTTGTTTCTTTGCTCCACGTTTATGATGTCTGCAAACCTTCATATTAACATCATAATGCTCCATGTTTATGATTTTGGATAGAAGAAAAAAAACATGTTGTAATTATGTCTTTGCATCAACAGGATTTAAATCACCAGCCATATTTTTGCAGGTCAAAATCTGGTTGAATTTCTGTCTTAGACCCTCAAATTTCAACGTTGAAATCCCTGGGTTGCGTGTTTATCTCGCTCTTTGGATAAAGTTTCCAAAGACAAGATTTACCTCCAGTATTCTGCACATTTATCAACCAAAGTTTGAGCACAGCTGCAGACACAGAGGAAACAGACGGTCTGAAAGAAAGAGCTGCTCATACATTCTTTAAAAGATGTCCAATCGGTCCCAGACGGTCTGCTCTGCTCCTCTCCTTCGTCCTCCCTCGCATACACACCTAGAATTACAGGAGGAAGACATTCCTGATGCAGACAGGGAGTGTGTGTAACTCTGTGTCATTAGGCTGCAGGATGACAGTTATTACAGTGTGTGAGCAGGTGTGTTGTGTGTGTGTGTGTGTGCCTGCAGGAACACCCGGCGGGCGGCTGAAGTCTGGATGGACGAGTACAAACAGTACTACTACTCTGCCCGGCCGTCAGCCCAGGGGAAGGCCTTTGGCAGGTTTGTTTGTCACACTGTCTCCTCTTCTCTCTGCCTGGTTATACTTTGTGGAGTTTACAGACTTTCTTAGAAATTCTTGGAGAGCAATCTTATTCTGTGGTTAGCATTGTGTCGTTTTTTCTCTTGAAACCAATTTAATAAGATTCTTTAGAGAGCTAATTTAACATCCTTTTATAATCTCCTCTTTCTGATCTTCTTGTTGCAGCATCACAGACCGTCAGACGCTGAGGCGAAAGCTGGACTGCAAACCTTTCCGCTGGTACATGGAGAACGTCTATCCTGAGCTCAGGTAGGTCTAGACCGTACTCTAACATCAAGACATGATAAGATCCAGTCCCATCTTACAGACAGGACTCAGTCTGATCTCATCTTAATCCACCATGAGCAGAGCACTTTGCAGCATTTAGCAAGTTACAGTGGCAAGGACAAACTTCCTTTAACAGGCAGAAACCTCCAGCAGGACCAGACTCATGTTAGACACACATCTGCTGAGACCGGGAAAATATTGATGCAAATGCTTTGTGTCTTGTTTTCTTCAATTTGCTCAATGTTATCATAATATCTCTTATGTATTTTGATGTTTTTGCAACAGTGGCAACAGGCAGATTTGAAATGTGCCAGACTCCTTTTGGCAAATGGATTTGATGTTACATGTTTGGATCAGGCTGTTAGCATTGTTGTTGAGGCTTAATCACCATGCTTATGGGGTTCTGACTAATCAGATTCAAGTATTTAACACAGCTGGGTAATAACACAAAACCTTAAACATACATTAGTCATTGGACGTGTCCAGTTTCTTTAGTTTTTCAACTTTAAAGGTGACATATCACGCTTTTTTCATCAACATATATTGGTCTAAGAGGTCCCCAAAACATGTCTTTAAAGTTTATGCTCAAAAAAACACTTTGAAATCAGATTTTGGTCTGCCTGAAGAGCCCTCTTCTTCAGTCCTCCTCAGAACACTCTGTTTCCCTCTGACCACGCCCCTCAGGAAGTGGATGTGCCTCGGCTCTCCAGCACGTTGATCTAATGTTTACATGTTGGCTGAATATACACGGCTGCTCAGAGATCACGTTACTTCAACCCTCTGAATCTGATCCAGAATCTGATCCTGACGGAGAGGCGCCTGCAGCAGGACCTTTCTGAAGGATTGGTCACAGATTTAGTGTTTCTTGTTGTTTTTATTATCAGTATGTCGACGTGTGTCTTGATACACAGCTACAGCTACAGCTATGAACATGTAGCTATGTGGCTATGCTAATTAGCGCTAGCACTTATCCATGATAAATAAAAATCATCCACTAGATCTTCAAATCTGCAGACGTGGGGAGTCAAACCGACCTTTGTGTTTATTAAGACAGTCTACAACTAGCATGCCTCCCTCCTAAGCTCCTTGTTAGCACACACGTGTGCAGGGAATGAAAAATGAAGGAGGGATTGAGTTGTATTTTATACAGTCTATGGGCTGAACAAGCTCCGAGCTCTGACTTCCTGTTACAGACCAGATGGCGTTGTGACGTAACAAAAACACGGAAGTCTGAAACGGCTGGTTTCACACACATTTACAGAAAGGTGGAGAAATCAGAACAGGGGCAGGATGGATTTTTTTTCATTCTCGGGGGGTTTGTAGACAGGGACACATATTTCAGGTAGAGAACCATTAAAAAGTCCATTTTGCATGATATGTCACCTTTAAATAAGAAAACATCAAAGTAGTGACACAGAAATCCTCTCAGCTTAAATCTTGAAGGTCTCAAAAAGAAGATATTCATCCAAACTTATAATTTAAGGCACTAACAAAGAGAAATGTGCCACCCTATTTACTGTCAATAACCTCATGAATGTTGTGTGTAGCTTCTGTAGTAACATCACTCATCATGCCTTTATTTATCCTTTACAAGCTCTGTTTCATTTCATCCACTCAAGACTTTAGTATAAATTTTATGTTTCTGAATAAATTGCGTATATAAGATGTTTTTTGTGTTACTCTGATTTCGTACGGTCTCAGAGTTCCCCTCAGGACTGATAAAGTTCTGTCTTATCTCATTCTCCTGACATTTAGTTTGCTGTGCTTCTTTTGATCGATTATTTGAGTCTGAAGTGAGACAGAAAGGATTTTCAGCTTCCCTCTCAGGAGAGAAAAAGCTGCAGGAATAGTTTTTCTCTGAGCACTTAAATCAGAAATAATCTTGCAGCTCCTCTGGGTGTCACGACCCCAAAGTTCAGACCAGTGATCTAAATTTATCAGATCTGGATGGGAACCTCTGAGTGGGTTTGTTAAAGTTCATCCTGTCTCTCTGTGTGGATCTGCTCTGTTTCTGCTGTATCTCTAATTGTGTTTGCATATCTTCATAAGTATGTGTTGAAATCGGGCGTGATACTTGTGTTGGGATTCAGTTACTCATCAGGGCGACCAGTCAGCTCCATCCATCTGTTGTTTACGTCTGTAATGAGACCTCTGATTGGTCTCTCTCCTCTCTCGGTTCTCTCAGGGTCCCCGAGCAGGAAGCGGTTTCCAGTGTGCTGAAACAAGGCAGCCTGTGTTTGGAGACCCGCGGGGCGGACGGCCTCGGGCTGGCAGAGTGCAGGGGCAACGGAGGCAACAGGCCACATGCACAGGTCAGGACTCGGCCACCAGGGGGAGACTGTGAGAGTCTGGGTTATTGACTGAAAGTATGAAATGTGTTTGACCTGACGACACTGACTCACGGACATGCCAACAGTTAAATTCCTAGTTTGATTTTTAAGAAGGTAATGTAACTATTGGACCTAAAGTGTGCAACGAGGAGAAGCCGTAGTAAAGTTGTAGTTTTTTTATACTTAACCTTTAGCCAGGTTAGTCCCACTAAGAGTCAGATATCTCCTTTTCCATGAGAGACCTGGCTGAGAAAGACCAGTGCCACCCCTGTCCCTTCAACTGGATGCACTTTTACCACAAAAATAAGGCTGCAGATGTTACTTCTACAGCCAAGAATCCATCCATCCATCCATCCATCCATCCATCCATCCATCCATCCATCCATCCATCCATCCATTTTCTTCCATTTTCTTCCATTTTCTTCCATTTTCTTCCGTTTATCCGGGTCGGGTCGCGGAGGCAGCAGTCCAAGCACATCGACCCAGACATCCCTCTCCCTAGCAACACTTTCCAGCTCCTCCTGGGGAATCCAGAGGCGATCCCAGACCAGGTGGAATATACAATCCCTCCAATGAGGTCTGGCCTTCTCATAGTTGGACGTGCCCGGAACACCTCTAAAGGGAGGCGTCCAATAGGCATCCTTATCAGATGCCCGAACCACCTCAGCTGACTCCTTTCGAAGTGAAGGAGCAGCGGCTCTACTCCAAGCTCCCTCTGGATGTCTGAGCTCCTGACCCTCTCTCTGAGGCTGAGCCCAGACACCCTTCAGAGGAAGCTCATCTCTGATGCTTGTGTCTAAGACCTTATTGCAGCCAAGTAACCAGATATTCAAAACTAAGACCCAGTCATCTAAGCTCGCCCCATACACAGAGACTCATTATAGAGGTCGCTGGTTCGACTCCCAGCTGCAACCATTTGCTGCACATCTTCCCCCACTCTCTGCTCCCCACGTTTCCTGTCTCTCTTCAGCTGTCCTAACAATAAAGGCGAAAATACCCCAAAAAATACAATGTTAAAAAACCTCACCTGAAGATAAGGTAGTCACTGTCCAGTAAATTGTTCGCCATCATATATTCAGATAAGGATGTAACCATGCCTCACCAGACATCTGAAAATCATTACTCATAGGGAATGATTCAAATCAGGGAGATGAAAAATGACATGTAATACCCTTTTTCAAACAGCAGAGGGCGCTGTCTGCCTTTGATTTATCCTGTTAGACCTCAAAACGCCTCGTACATCTCTAGCTGATTAGAGGCTTACACACATGGTGACGATTTTGCAGTTTCCTACCAGATACACGATACCTTGGCGTCCTGACAGAGGAGATCATCTAATGACCGTTTTAGCATCTTTCTTTTTGATCAGTTATAAAGTTGCATCCTCTATCCATCAAATGAAGTGGTAATCTCTCTCTTTGTCCCTTGCATGCATGTGACGAGTAGTTCCTGCACACCCAGAAGACAGCGGTGCATCGTCAGCGTATTGCATCGTTAATATGCTAGCACAGTTCTTCCATCTCTTCCAGCTGTGTTTATTCACTCCCATAAATAACGAAGTCTTATTAATGTGGTGGTTTTATGTAGAACAGAGCATCATACAGTGTTAGATCACCATATGTTTGCTGTTCTGTGAGATCAATGAGTCTTCTTTTATGAGTCAGGGTCACCGCCCTCTTCACAGCTCAGTGCCAACAACACATTCTCCAGATCATCCGTGGTGGAGGGGTTAAAGGTTCTTTATTAAACACTTCTTATCCTTTAGTTTATCACAAACTTTTGAAATCCCAGAGTTATGAATTTTAGATATCTGAGGTTTTTACCCGAGAAGAAGGGTTTATCTGAAGCGGTCATTCCAGAGAAGAATGTTCTCATCGGAGATTTGGTGGAGTAGATTTTATAAAGCTGCAACAAATGGAAACACTCCTTATTAAAGTTAAGTGCGTGACTAAATCTACTAAAGCCTGTTCAATTTTTTAAATGTCCAATTGGAAAGTGAACTCACGCTGTGCGAGTGAATCACTGACGAAGCTCACGATCTGAGCGCTCACTGTGTCCGGGTAGAATCCTGATGTAGCTGTGAGGATTGTCAATAAAGTTTCCTTTGAAAGTCTCACACATGGAAGATGAAGTCAAAGCACAACCGTCACCTTTCTGACAATGACAACAAAAGCTGAACATGTAGAAGCCTCATGAATTAGATCGTGCAGGAGGTCATGATGTCATGGTCACAAAGTCAGAATGCATCCTCTGACAAAGAAGCATAAATATGAAAACATGAGCATTCATGTAAAGCAAGGATCCTTCTCTCTCTCTCTCTCTCTCTCTCTCTCTCTCTCTCTCTCTCTCTCTCTCTCCTCCACATGTCGCTCTGTTGCCTGGTTACAGCTCCGACAAACACATGTACACAATCATCACATCAGCGGCAACGCGCCAAACCTTAATCTGAGTTTGTTCACACGAGCCAACATTAGTCACTGTTGGGATTCTGGCACCGTGTCAGTAATGATTCATGCAGATTTGCTGTTACTCCACGGTTATTATCAGGTGGTGTGTGTTTGTAAACTGAAACCTGAGCCTCAGAGTGAAGGGATAGAGAAAGACCGGAGAGAACTTCACTGACAGGAGATGTGATCAAAGACAGAGCGGCCGAGGACGGACTTGGAATAGATTTCTCTTTTTCCGGGAAGCCCCTGATCCTTGATTTCAGAGCGCTTCTCTTGAAATCAGCTGTTGTTTCAGATTAATTACAGAAGACGCTTCAGATCTGGGGAGATAAACGTCTCCTCTGCTCAGGTTCGATTTAGAGGAGTACAGCTGGAAACATCCACGTGATGGGAACATTCATAAGAGAGCAGATGAGGCAGGCGCTGATTTTAAATGTTAAACTTCAGACTTAAGATCCTGGACTGAATTAAAAGGTATATTCGTGATTGTCAAACATCTCCTTAACGGTTGTCTGTGTTTCTTTTTCAGAAATGGGAACTCATAGAGCCGCTGATCCGACAGCAGGACCTCTGCCTGGCTATTTCAGCCTTCACATCGGGGTCAAAGGTCAAGATGGAGTCCTGCAACGCAAAGGAGCCCAGACAGGTACGAAGAAAGCACGTCAGCATCTCAAACGTTCACCCTGCAGTTCAGTTTGGTTCCTTTTTACTCTTTAAGAAACTTTTAAAGACGTGCAAATAGAAGTAAAACGTGGATTTAAAGACACAGGTTGGTTATTACTTTAAACTGAATTTTAGCGGCTGTGTTCAGGTTGGATTATCTGTGATATAAGCAGAGTGAATATTCATCTCTCACCCTGAAGTGTCTCTGTTCAGAGCTCTGCTGGTGAAGATTGTCAGTAAGAAATAAGTTATCAAGCAGGAACCTTTCTTTTTTTTTAATAGCCCTCTGAAATTTACTCGTGGCGTACTGTAGCTACAAATCAGGACAACACCTCATCCTCACTCTGCATCCTGATCAAATTTAACTTGATCAAAGACAAGAAGGATTAAAAAGAAGATCTGTATCCACAAGAAATTAGACACGGTTCATGTGTGTGTGTTCGCATGTTCACATGTTCACATGTTGCTATGTTCCTGTGTTCGTCTGTTCATGTGTTCTGGTGTTAAGGCTGATTTTTCCTTCTGCGTCTCCCCTACGCAGCAGGGGCTGACGCGGACATGAGCACCACATACTTGTGCGTCGGTGTGTCCGTGTCGCGCAGCACTTCTCTGCTGAAACGCCTGAGGGCAGTGCGGTCTCTCTGATAACCGGCCGCCTGCTTCCGGTCCCGCTACGATCTCTGTTTACTTTTCCACAGAGATTCAGAGCGTGTTCTGTTAATCTACAGCTGATGCATGTTGCTGTTTATCATACAGACATGATTACATGAAGAATAGAGAGGAGGAGATGAAATACACGGCCGATGTGCGGCCAATGTCCGGGATCCCGGAAGTGCTGTAAATGCGGGAAAGACAAAGCGGTGAGGTGCACGTCAGCTACGTGCGTAGGCCTCGGCGTAGGTACGGGAGCTACGCGGACCCCCGGCGTAGGGTACGCCGTTGATTCAACGCAGAAGTATAAATCAGCCTTTAGTCTGTTCGTCTGTTTGTGGGTTTGTGTGGTTGTGAGTTCTTGTGTTTGTTCGTGTTGAAAAAAAATAGATTTAAAAAAAAGAAATGAGACACATCTTTGCCACAGTGGGTGAAGGTGCTCATGGGAAATGTAGTCTTCAACCCAGAAGAAAACACAACAGATTTCATCCCACGGGGTCACCTGAATCAACACCTGAAAACTCCTTACTGTGCCTTTAAATTTCCTTCAAGCCTATTTTTTAAACTCTATTTTTACTGAGACAGATATCCTTCAATACACAGACATTATAACATCTATAATGCATCCTCCTTTTCCCTTTTTTTTTAACATTATGAAATAAGAAGGAGGATGATGAGATGCTGCAAACCTGCGTCCATGTGTCCCTCAACTTGTACCTTGTGCATGTAGGAAACAGTCCTCAAACCTTCAGTGCTTGAAATAGAAGTAAAAAGAAAGTAAATCAGAGAAAAGTAAATATTAGTCATGAAACCACTTCTGAATCATAACCAAAGGGATTGAAAAGCAAAGTTCCCGTTCAGTTTTCTGTCATAAATGCTTCAACTGAGAGTTCAGAGAGAGTCTGAGTCAGTGTTAATCTCTCACTGTCAGTCTCTTTTATAGTGCGTCTTAGTTTTTCCAAACCGTTATCCTGTTTTGGACTCGGGCTGCTCGCCTGTCCTTGAAGTGCCTCTCACTGAGTTCAGACCTGAGAGGTTGTGACCCGGAGAGATGCTAAGCAGACCTCCTGCTGGGGGGTTCGATCAGAGCGACCTCACCGCACGGATTCAGCTCACGCCAAAGGAAGGAGCAGATTTTTATAGTTCCTGCAGAGCACACGCTCCGATAACTCCAGACCCCACCCTGTTCCGTCCTGGCTCTCTCCGCTCCTCGCAGCCCGTGTGGACCCTCGCTGTCTGCTGATTTATGGCGCTGAAGAAGGAGTCATTAACTCAAACCATGTGTGTGAGCGTGCAGGACTCCTGCCAGGCGATCTTCTCATCCCTCTGCAGGCCTGTCACAATCCTCAGAGAGTTCTGGGAGTTCGATGTGATGAGGGAGATTTTTGGACTCTTTGTCCTGAAAGTGAAATCCCCAAGAAGGGAAAGAAACATTTATCCTCTTTAAATGAAAAAGAAGCGAAGTGATAACCTCTGGGAGATACAAATAACTTTTAGAATATGAAGACGACTTTGAACAATAAAAAAACAGAGGATCAGATGATCTCACGGGTCTGACGGGTCTGATCCCTCTGGGCTGAGGTCCACCATCCATCACTGATAAACCAGGAAGGTAGAGACTCTGAAAACCAACAACAGCATCTAAAAACTGCTGCTGCTTCTTTAACAAACGTCTGTGTGACCTCGCTGAGCTGCATCCCAGAGTCACAGAGACACAGAGAACATCGGCAACAGCTGCAGCTGTTTCCCCCTCTATATGTCAGACTCACAAAGACAAGGACGAGGTTAAAGATCGTTAAATAATCCCCTTTATAAAATACGATCCTTTCTGTTTAAAGTCCTGGGACTGTTTCAGAGAGAAGACTTTAGAGTTAGAGTTGGAGAGAAGAAGCACTGATTGTGGAAATCAGCGTGCAGCAAAGATTGTATTTTCGGCTCAGGGTGTTTGGCGTTAATCAAACAGGCTATGTTTTTGTGTTATCAGGCTGTACTGAAGAGTATTATCAGGTACAAGATGACAGCATGGTACGGTAACCTCTCAGTTCAGCTCAAAACCAAACTCTTGCCTAGTGGAGACTGCCATGAAGGTCATAGGAAAGACTGGCAACCCTTCCCTCGCAACACCACGCAATGCAACACATCGCTACGCCACGCCACGCCACGCCACGCCACGCCACGCCACGCCACGCCACGCCACGCCATGCCATGCTACGCCACGCCACGCCACGCATCGACATGCCATGACATGCCATGCCACGCCATACCATGCCACGCATCGCCATGCCATGCTCCCTCGCCATGCTCCCTCGCCATGCCACGCCACGCCATGCCATGCCATGCCATGCCACGGTACACATCACCACGCCATGCCATGCCACGCATCGCCATGCCATGACATGCCATGCCATGCCACGCCATGCCATGCCATGCATCGCCATGCCATGCTCCCTCGCCATGCCACGCCATGCCACGCCACGCCACGCCACACCATGCCATGCCATGCCATGCCATGCCACGCTACACATCGCTACACCATGCAACGCATCGCAACGCATCGCAACGCATCGCAACGCATCGCAACGCAACGCATCGCAACGCATCGCAACGCAACGCATCGCAACGCAACGCAACGCAACGCAACGCATCGCAACGCAACGCAACGCATCGCAACGCATCGCAACGCATCGCAACGCAACGCATCGCAACGCATCGCAACGCAACGCATCGCAACGCAACGCAACGCATCGCAACGCATCGCAACGCAACGCATCGCAACGCATCGCAACGCATCGCAACGCAACGCAACGCATCGCAACGTATCGTATCGTTCAGACGGTGTCATACTCTCACACTGCTGACATTTTCTTCTTCTTCTTCTTTTTCTTCTTCTTCTTCTTCTTCTTCTTCTTCTTCTTCTTCTTCTTCTTCTTCTTCTTCTTCTTCTGCCCAATAAAATCCCTCCTCTCTGAATCAGCTGTTCGGTGTACCAGCTCACCAATTGATCGATTTCATTCAACGGAGCAAATATCGGCCGATACTGATGATTAACTGAACACCGGTGTGTCCCAGCAGAGAAGAGATTTTTTCCACTTATTAAACTGTTAATACTTGTCTTCTATCCATATAAGTTTAAGTAGACTTTAAACTATGAACAAACTAGGCCCTGTGAGTAATCACATACGTTAATACTTAAAGTCTTTAATGAACGTTCAGTTCTTTATAAATAAACTTTAGATTTAATCCTGAAAGAGTTTGGATTTCAGTGCAGAGATTATGTTTGACGCTGGTCTCAGAAGCGTGTCCAAAAGAAACAAATTGTAATCTTATTTGAGATTTTCTGGCGAGCTGCAGCTATAATTCAAATCCAAGAAAGCAGGATTAAGATGTTGGCGATCAGCAGCTCTGACAGAAGTTCACTCACGTCTAAGCGTCCAGATTTTAGATCCTTACACCTGCTGAGTTATAGAGAACACACTCTCTCTCCCTCCTCACCTCACTCTCAGGTTTCCAGTCGAACTCGCTCCGGCTCTTTTCCCCACAGAGACTCGACCCCTCGAGGAGCCTCTGCTGAAACTAAATCAGATTTAAGGAAAATAAAAGAAGTCAGAGTCATTACACGATGTTTGTGTTAGAGAGGGCTGAGCTCACCTTACGAGGAGGGAGTCCTGTGAGTGATTAGAGAGAGGGTGAAGGAGTTCGAGTGACGACATCATGATCATAAATAGACATTTAAGAGAAAGGGCAGACATACAAAACATCTTTTCAACTCAAACTCAGTCTGACATCTAAATGTTACAATTAACAGCAGGAGTGTTCAGAGACTTTACCCGAGCTGAAGCAGTCTCTGTTTGATCGGTTAAAACCACAACAGTCCTTTAAAAAGGTTTTACACACAAACCACAGAAAGACCCTCACAGGAGCTTTAGAGCAGAACCCAAACATTACAGTCAGACAGTTCTTGTAACTCAAGCAGTGTGTTTTCTTTTGACCTCGACATGTTGGGACTACGAGCTTCCTGCAGAGTGACGTGATGATGTTGTGACGACGTCTGTCAGCTGATTTAGAGAGGTTCAGTCGTTTTACCTGAAGCAGCAGGAGGACCGTGACAGTCTGCTGCAGTCTGAAAAGTTGATCTGGAGAGTCCGGTGTTTTTCAAAGTGATGCCCCTGAACGTTAGATTTGTTGCTGATGATGCACGTTGGTTTTGTGTTTGGAGTCAGCACTGAAACAAATAAATACTCAGCAGACCAGGCAGAGTCAAACTGACTTTATTGTCCCTGTGAGGAATAATAATAAAATAATAACTTTATTTATAAAGCACCTTTAAAAACAAATGTTTACAAAGGGCTTTGACAAATAAAGCATGGTTTGAATAACCAAGTAAAACGTTTGACAGACAGGGAGGAGGGATTTTAAAAATGCAAAACAGAATACAACACAAGAGGTTAAAAAGAATACATGTAATTAAACAGAATGAAGTGGTGTGACAATAAATCAATAAATCATTGTTTAAGAGGTTTTTCAAGGATAAATAAATAAATAAAAATAAATGAAATAAAATAAAATAAAATAAAATAAATAAATTCAAACAATACAATTAAATTAAATTAAATTAAATGAATTAAATCAATTAGATACATTAAATAAATTAAATTAAATTAAATAAATTAATTAAATACATTAAAATGGATAAGTACATAAAAGCATTACAAGGACAATAAAAGAGGTTTTCAGAATGAGAGGATGACATCACATTGGAATAATTAGAAAAAGTGGAAAGAATATATTAGGAACATTAAAATAATACATGAAAATAAATGCAAAAAATAGATAAATATAATTAAAAACTAATAATAATAATTTAAAACAATGAATAATCAAATTAAATTTAGAATAATTAATTAGTTGGATAAAAAACTAAAAATGATAATAAAATAGAAGTGAAAGCAGTAAGAAGCATGAAGTCACATAAAAGCTAGTCTGTGAAGAGATTTAAAAGATGTCACCGACTGCATGCCTTATCTCCTCAGGGAGGTCGTTCCAAAGTAAAGTTTGACCTGGACTTGAACTCTGCGTACATTCAGCTGCCTCAGAGCTCATAAAATATATTGTACATGTAAATATAAAGTGACATCAGTACTTAGAGGTATGATAATGAAAGGTAAAGTAAGTTTTCTCCACCACAGATAAACTCCTGATGAGTTTTAGTTCTGAACATTTATCATCTCCAGAGAACGATCTCTGCTGTCGGTCAGATGGCACGCTGCCTGCAGCTGGCTGCTCTGTGATTTTTCCACTGAGAGTTCAGCGAGTCGATCATTCATTCATGTGATCACAGTTAATGCATCTCTGACTCAGTCCATTACTCAGGACTAACGTGAACCTGCTGTGCTGATACACAGAGACACACAGACCTGAGAGTGTTTGGATCTTTTCACACTGACTGACGGGTGTTTTCTCTTCTTGTCTCTCTCTCTCTCTGCAGAAGTGGAAGCCCAGAGGCTCGGCCCTGCAGCACATGGTCAGCGGCCTCTGCCTAGACAGCCAGACCCCGACGGGCCCTCCCATCATTACACAGTGTCGCCCCCAGGTGGCCGGTCAGTCCTGGGAGCCGCAAATTATCACCTGAGCCACAGCAGACTGAGAGGGGGGGAGGAGGGAGGGAGAGAGGGAGAATCTGGACCCGGCCTGCAGGAGGACTCGCTCTTGCTCGTTGTCTGACTGAAGGAGTGAGAACTGAACTTCTGTGATGTCACTTTTGAAGACGTTGACGGCCTTTTGGAGCAGACGTTGAGGTCTCTCTGTGTACAGCGCTCCATCCTCCTGGATGCTGCAGTTCTTCTACGTAATCTAAGCTTTTCTCTGAACACTGTTGCACATCTCACCTTTCATTTCTGTGTTTCTCCTGCTCCACGTTAGTTTCCATATGCAGTAGTAAGGATTACCTCGAGGTCATACTGTTCTGTAGCAAACATGTGGAGGTGCACCTGACCTACTCGGAGTGGAAGCCGCTGCTCGCCTGGTCTCTGGTCTCCTGGTCTAAGGTGGAGGCGTGTCACATGATGGTGTGGACCGGGGGCAGCTTTATGTATAGCCAACTTTAATCTGAGCTTTTCTTTTTGATGCAGTCTTGAAGACGCCATGCAGAGCACCGTCAGGAACATTATTTATTGTTTTGCATGGTCAGACCCAAAGAATGTTTTTCTTTCTGTCTCTACAAAGTTTCATGTAAATATCTGAAGCAGATCACGGCCTGGTTTCTGTGTAAAGTATTCGTTATGTTGTTTGAGAAATAAAATGTGGTAATAAAGGAATTTACGCTTTAGTTTATTTTTCTTTGTTTTGCAGAATGAGTTGTTGTGCTGTTTGGTCTTGGTTGTTTGTTTTTGCAGAGGAGTGCCTCTTTAAAGTCTTTTTATTGCAAACAGTGTTTACAGTACAAACATAAAGACATTCTTCCATGAGCGGTGGCTGAATATCTTTTCTTTATGTATTTAATGCTCTGCAATATTCACAGAGAGGAACAGAACATCCAGTCAAACATAAAGAATAAAGAAGATGGTTAAGTATTTAAAAGGGAGGATAGAGAAGAGGCGGGAAAAGAAAGAGAAGTGAAAACCAGCAATTTGTCACACAGACGAATATTTTTAAAAACAAGAAGTCTGTAGATTTGTGCGCATAGATGAGCAGATGTGAAATAATCTCTGGTGAAAAAAGCCTCGTCTTCTTGATGCAGCAGCTGCCAATTTTAAGTCCATCTACTTTATAAAAACATCAAACCTGTAATCAAACATTTTAAATATGTATTTGTTGTGTTTAAAAGCTTTGATTGGATAATCTGTTGCTCCAACACTTTGATGCATGAACATCAATCAATGAATCCTAAAGACTTCAGTCTCTCTGACTTTTGATTCAGACACTCTGGATGACGCATGAAGCTCCTTTACTGCAGTGAAAGCACAAAGATGACACTTTGAAATATTCTGTCAACACTAAAAGTCCTAAATTGAAAAAGTTACTGAAGTAAAAAGATGTAAACATGATCACAAAGTGTGTCATCCTTTTATTCAAATCTATAACTAGATTATTTTTTACTGTACATTAAAGTTAAAGCAAGACTTTACTGGTGTTGAGGTGGAGCTTTCATCATGCACTCCTGAATTTCCCCCTTTGGGGATGAATAACGTACATTCTATTCTATTCTATTCTATCTCATTATCATATTTATTGTAGATTCATTTCCTGAATATTTTGCAGTTTTTGCATTTGATCTGCAGCATACATTGAGTAAGGGACATAGAGGGATGCTGCAACAGGAATAGGCTTATTTTATCTAACAGGCTTTGACCCAAAGACTTATTATTTGGTTTGTGAAAAGTGAGGTCACACATCAAGTTTACCTGGAGATTAAAGAGGCACCTTCACAAACCTTCACCTTCTCCTCTCTCCAAATCTTTCAGATGTTTACACATGCTGAATGTTCTTAACTTTATATTTTTGGGGGCATTTTCGCCTTCATCTGATAGGACAGTTGAAGACAGACAGGAAATGTGGGGAGTAGAGAGTGGGGGAGGACATGCAGTAAATGGTTGAGGCTGGAATCAAATCTGCAACCTCTGAGACGAGGACAATGGCTTCTGTATATGAGGTGCGCTTAGACCGCTTGGCCAACGGCGCCCTATGCTGAATGTTCTTACAGAAACACTCAAAATATTAAACAGTTGAGGAAAAAACATAAACTTAAGGCTTTCATATGTTTTTATTAACAAGAAAAATGACTTTAAACATTATTAATAAACATTCTTCAATCAGGTTTTTCAATGAATTGGCTTATTGGCAGCTCTAACTGCACAATTCATACAAAAACAACAACATTGTATGAACTTTTAAAAAGTTACAAATCTAAAAAAAATACATTACAAGTGAAAGGTGAAATATTTTTCGTAGTATGATGTAATAAGACAAATAAAGGAGAGGAACCTCAAAGCAGCATTAATCAGCTCCATAATTTGTATACTCTTCTCCTGCATCATTAAACCTGCTCAGTACAAGCTGATATTTTTAATAAAATCTTAGATTTCAAAGTAAAATATGAGAAATAAAGAAATGGTGCACCTGTGTCATGTTACTGAATTTACACCTAATGACCACAAGGGGGCAGTAGACCCACACAGTTGACTGAAAGGCTTCTTAGTTATACTTTATGACTCTCCGGCCTTCACAGGGTGATGGATGAATGCTTGTTGTAAAAAGAAGGAGTCATAAAGAAGACTGGGGTTGGGATAATTAAGAATAAAAGAGGAGAGGGGGAGAAAAGAAGCCAGACACTTTATTATATTTGAGTTAGAGAGATATTCACAGCTGGAGCATTGTTCTCAGGATACTTCAGCTTCTAATTATCAGCAGAACAGGCTTGACAACTTTGTTAACCTAAGCTTTTTTCCTTTGTTGGTTTTGCAACCTTCCAGGCCACAAGACATGCCACACTGCAGCTTAGTAGGCCTCAGAAGAATGCCAGGAATGCAACTAAACTCTGATAAACTTCTGGCCTTTTAGAGGGGCTGAGGTTTCGTCATTGGGGGCAGAGGGGGTAAACACATCATGAGGAGCAGACGCCAGCACATGGCCTGAGAGCAAGATGTTACAGAGGTTAAATATAAAAGAATGTGAACGCAGGGAGAGACTTAAAACTGTAGCTTGATCTAAAAGGTCCTTTCAGCTGTAGGTGGTTTGAAGGTTCCTCCTCTGACTGCAGGGCTGTTTTTGCATATCAGACTGAGATAGTGAAGATTAAGTCAGGTGCTGGACACCAATGAGGAAACGCAACAAAGAACACTGCCCTCACATGTCATATATTTAGGTTGTTCAACATGATTCTGGTTCTGCTTGAGGTTTTCGCCTCTGCTGGACTCGTGTTGAGATTTGTAAATTGGCACGATATAAAGAAAGACTGAATGATTTAATCATCTAAAGCTACACTGACATGACAGGTCCTAACACAAATCTAATGCCAAGATATTACAAAACAAAACTGTCTTTAAAAGCTCCTTGTATGAAATATAACATCTTTGTTTCAGGACACAAACTTTAGCTTTAATGCATGCAGCATTTGCAGCTATTTTTACTCATTACAATCAGCTAAGTCTTTATTTTTGGCTCATAATAACAAACCTCTGCACAGCCAGCCATGACTCAAGTGTGCAGGGACCATCTACAAAGTGCAATACTGATGGAAAAGGCTACAAATATGTTCAATAAATCAAATCAATCAATCAGACTTTATTTATAAAGCGCTTTTCATACAATGACATTGTAACACAAAGTGCTGTACATAAAATCAACTTCAAATAGAATACATTAAGAAAAAGATCCCACCTCCAGCCCATAACCCCCACAATCCTGAGGTTAAGAACACAATATATGCAACAATAATAATAAAAGCAATGAAAATAAAATAAATAAATAAAAGAAAAAAGAAGTTGCTGAAAGAACTGAGGAAGCGCTCTCATGATATCTTAATGAGGAAACACTGGAGGAAACATGAGATGTTAAAACTCAACACAGGAAATTAAACTCAGCTAAATAAAATACATTTCTAAGATAATAAAACACTGAAATATTAAACCATTAAAAGGAAATAATATGATATACTTGAAATAAATAAGTAAATAAATAAAATTTGAACTAGACAAATAAATAAATAAATAAATGAAAAAATAAAATCTGTGCAGCCCTCAGATCTTCAGGTAGGGTGTTCCACATGTGTGGGCCATAATGATAAAATTAACCTACTAATTAACGTCACATATTGATGCTGTTGGTTATATAACAACAGTTAGTTTGGGAAAATATAACTTAAGATAATTAAGGGGGCACATCTTACCCCCTAATCCCCTAATCCAGCACCTTGGGTTAAGTAATTTCTGCTTTTACCTGGGTCGATGATCAGTCTGGTGTTTGACTTCTACCTCAGTAACATGTCCCTTTATATACTGAAGTAGAATATGTCCTTCCCCCTCTCTAATAGTAAATCGATATTCTCCACAGTGGGTAATCAGACCCTGGTGTTCAGGTGTTTCTATCCGGACTCATCAATAGTTCACAGAGTAATAATGTTCCCCTTATCTACCCGGGGAGACAATCTGAGGCTACAGAGGGGGGCTGCTGAGGTCTAAAAGGATTCAGTGCAGGTCCACTTTGATCCCTTTTGGTCCAGGTGGATCTGTCAATCGTCCATCGATCATCTCTGATACGCATGCGCTGGCCAATCAGGTCTCGCGGAGGCGGTCTCGTGGAGGCGGTCCGTTGCTAAGGAGGAAGTTTGGTTGAGTCTCGCGCAGCAGCCATTCAGCGGCGGACTGTGGACCGAGCGTCTCCAGAAAAACTCTTTCTGTGGAATTATCATCCATTCTGTCTCAGCCCGGATCCACAGACACGGACACGGCTTCAAGGGGGCTTCTTCCGGGTCGGTGATCACAGGTAAGAGGAGGACTGAGGGTCTGTCTGATCCAAGGAGAGGAGCGTTAGCTCCGGAAGCTAAGCTGCACTAGCTTGTGTTTTTCTGATGCGGCTGTTAGCTCCTCTTAGACCTGGTTCCATAGCTCCCCTTAGACCTGGTTCAATAGCTCCCCTTAGACCTGGTTCCATAGCTCACCTCGGACCTGGTTCCATAGCTTTTAGCTCACCTCAGACCTGGTTCCATGTCTCACCTCAGACCCGGTTCCATAGCTGTTAGCTCCCCTCAGACCTGGTTCCATGTCTCACCTCAGACCTGGTACCATAGCTGTTAGCTCCCCTCAGACCTGGTTCCATAGCTCCCCTCAGACCTGGTTTCATAGCTCCCCTCAGACCTGGTTCAATAGCTCCCCATTAGACCTCGTTCCATGGCTGTTAGCTCCCCTCAGAACTGGTTCCATAGCTCACCTCAGACCTGTTTCCATGGCTGTTGGTCTCCCCTCAGACCTGGTTACATAGCTCCCCTCAGACCTGGTTCTATAGCCCCCCTCAGACCTGTTTCCATGGCTGTTGGCTCCCCTCAGACCTGGTTCCATAGTTCTCACGTTAGCCCCCCTCAGACCTGTTTCCATGGCTGTTGGCTCCCCTCAGAACTGGTTCCATAGTTCTCACGTTAGCTCCCCTCAGACCTGGTTCCATAGTTCTCACGTTAGCTCCCCTCAGACCTGGTTCCATAGTTCTCACGTTAGCTCCCTTCAGACCTGGATCCATAGCTGTTAGCTCCCCTCAGACCTGGTTTCATAGCTCCCCTAAGACCTGGATCCATAGCTGTTAGCTCCCCTCAGACCTGGTTCCATAGCTCCCCTAAGACCCGGTTCTGTAGCTGTCAGCTGCCCTCAGACCTGGTTCCATAGCTCCCCTAAGATCCGGTTCTGTAGCTGTCAGCTGCCCTCAGACCTGGTTCCATAGCTCCCCTCAGACCTGATCCCATAGCTCCCCTCAGACCTTGTTCCATGGTTGTTAGCTCCCCTCAGACCTGGTTCCATAGCTCCCCTCAGACCTGGTTCCATAGCTCCCCTCAGACCTGATCCCATAGCTCCCCTCAGACCTGGTTCCATAGCTGTTAGCTCCCCTCAGACCTGGATCAAACCTTTGAAAGGTGGGCATTAAAATCTCCTCAGAGTCACTGAACAGCTCTGATATAAATAGAAAACAGAAACAGACACATGAGACAGAGCGACATGGAGGAGTACATCACGAACAAACACACGCCCACCAGCAACAAGTCCTGTGTCAGTCAAGTTAAAGCAATGAAGGAGTTCAGCAGATCTTTATGAATGCTGCCGTACACTGAGTTATACTGTTACAGTGAAAGTGCAAAGAAATGGTGGACATTTATGTGTGCAAAAGCCAATAAAGCATAGAGGTAGGATTAAATCATTTACAATCCTTTACATGAGACACATATTTGAGTGTAATAGAGGAGTGATGATGCACTCAGCTCTGGAGATGACACATGTATGATATTGGGTTCACGAGAATGAGGCAAGGCCATGTGTGTGTTGCATTGGAATGAAAGTCACAACATGATGCAGGCCTATTTAAAGTATTTTAAGTAGTAAGGATCTTGTTATGACTGATGAATGTCACTCTACTTCTTCTGTCTGACTGAATATGAATGACCAAATGCAGTGAAAGACTCAGGTATATGTAAGCACTGTGAAAGGTTTCACCACAAACTCAGGGACCAGCTTCTGTCCTGCAGGATTTCTAACGAGTCTCTTCAGACCTTCTAACTCTGCATGAACCAAAATAGGCAAGTTTATTATTAACAACAAAAACACACAGGAAACACTTACAGCATTTACATTTCATATGCAGCCAGTTATGTTTGACGTACTCTCTCTCTCTCTCAGTACTTATGTAACTTAACGTACATAGTAAACAGTGTTTGGTCTTATTATTTATTGAAATTAGGAGGGATTATTATGAATGATCAGTCAAGTCAGCTGTGCCTCTCATTGGAAGACTCGTAATCTCAATATCTTTGAAATTGCTGTGTTATGAAAAAAGTTCACCCCCCTACAGTGTGTGCCAATCGAGACATGAGCTATCCAGACTCCACTCGTCTTTTGTACCAGGCTGTTAACATGTTCATTTCTGCTGTAAAGATCGTCCTCTTTGAATTGGTGTGTATGTGGTTTCCTCAAGTGGATCCTCGAACTGCAGATTTTAACACTGCATTGGACTCATATTTTTAGACCGCTTGATCACAACAGATCTTGTTTTAACCGAACTGAACTCTTTAATCAATCGATTCATCTCAGAACTTCTTCCCAAGGATGAATACTCACACATTGAGTCTTTCCTGTGTTGAGTTGCAGCCTGAAGCAGGCTCAGCAGGGTGCCCAACAGCCCAACAACATCCGGTTGTAAAATCTGACATTGAATAAACATTGGCATTAAAAAATAAACTATTTAAAGCAGCATGAAAGAGGAATGTTTTCAGTCTTTGTGTTTAGGCTTGTCTAATACTATCTGGGAGGTTATTCCAGGTCTGTGCTGCAAACTTGCAGAAATGTGTGTTTCTTAAAAGCAAACCTCAGAAAGTAAGACTCTCTCTATACTCAGACTGATTTGAGGAGTTCCTTCAAGTTGCTCCTCCAGGTCGCCTTCCAGCCGGTTCAGATCCTTGCACTCCAACGTCCTTGATCAGCTTGAGTTGTTGCAGCGTCTTCTTGGACACCACCTTGGCCAGCATGGGCAGCAAGGTTTATCAAATGTGCAAGCACTTGATGAGCCTACCTCACGCAAAGCCACTTCCATATTACATGCATTATCAGTCCCAGTGTTTACATTTTGTCCGTGTCTTGATTTCATTAGGTACTCAAAATGCTGCTGAACAAATGATTGAAAGGCGGGCGTCTTCTATGCTGATTTCAAGTCCATGGTCAGACTCGTCGTGCCGGCTGCAGCTCTGAAATCGCGCGTGAAATATCGCCCCGCTTTAAAACTGCAAGATCTTGTGGCACAAGATTTCATCACACCCCTGAAGTTTAATCCAGAATAACCAAGGCTCAGAGGATTAATCTTCTACATCCTGATACAGTGATAGAGTATGCATAGATTTATCACAGCACTTTCATGCTCCAGATAAATAATACAGTCAGACATGTGTCGTGGATCGCAGCATGCAGAGAGAGACGTTTGTATTCACTGCAGCCTGTTGTAAAAAGACGTGTGGTTCATGTAAAGACAGCTGCTCAGACATTCACCGCCCAGCCACATGGCAGGTTGATTCCCCTGCAGATATAAACTGTGACTCACAGCCTTAACATTTTGGCGAGGTGTGATAATGTGCCCTAGATTATCGCGTATGGAAATGAGAGCATTGCTACACCTTTAGCTGGTAGTGGCAGAGTTTACTTCTTGGAGCGACCGCAGATTGAGCAAGAGATTTCCATCTCTGATCAGATAAACACAGCAGTGGTCACATTGCCTTCCTCATGCAGACTTTACAAAGATAGCTGCATGACAGATTGTGTTTGATAGCAACGTACAGCAAAACAGTCCGCTGATTGGACACTAACCCTGACTGGAGGCTCTTATTGGACACAAGTGTTCACTCATTAGGGTTTTATTTATGAGGTTTGTGAGTTGAAGCTTAGTTATGTATTGAGGCTTACACATGGGACTTCCACAAGGTCCAGTCCAGTGCTCTCTCGTCCGTCAACAACCACAGAACGGAGCACAGAGCAGGACCACTGGACAGCTGGAGTCATGTGACCGAGGTTTTCCCGCGGTAATTACTGAATTATCCAAACCCCTCTCTTGTATCCCGACTGTCTATCTGGTCCTCTGAAAACCTCGGTCACATGACTCCAGGCCTGGCTCCGCTCATCATGACTTTGGTTTGTTGTTGTAGTTAAGTGAAATACGATCTGGTGATAACACAGAGTGTTTGATTCTGAAATTAACCGGATGTTTTCATTTTGTTTTGGTCAAACCTGACTTCCTGTCCCGCTCCATCTGCTCTGTTGAGATTGATGCGTCGTGCTCCGGCGTCCGGCAAACATAGAAGTCTTGTGTATCTGATCCAGAGGGGTCGGACCTGCCTGATCAGTGACGGAGCCAGAACGCAACAGAGCGGATCCAGTGGAAGTTAACACATTGGCCACGGTTACATGATGTTTTTTAATTTGGAATTAATTATTCAGAATGAAATAATTCTGAATTAAAGTTGTTACTACATGGAAATAGTAATTCTGAATTGAGGTTTACATGGAAAACAGGTTTCACCGTCTTTATTCAATTCTGCTTAAGGTCTGGGGGTTGGGAAGGGTTCTGATTGGACAGGGCGGGTGTGACGTCTATACGTCTACCGGAAGAAAACAGACTCCAGTTCTGCTTCTTTTATTTTCGGTTACAAACATGGAAGACCACACAATAAGTACAATCTCGATTAACTTGGACGCTACAGCTTTAAAAAGGTCCACATTTTTATTCTTCTGTCCATCAACTCTTTTCCTGATATCCATTTCTTCTAAGGCTCCTATTAAATAAATAGTCTCCGCTCAAGTCCAACGCTTGCTTCAGGCGGCCATCCTGGAATATGAGCCCGCCAGCGCAGAATATGTGCGTCATCGACATGCTCAGAACAACCAGAATCAATTTAAAGGTGACATATCATGCAAAATGGACTTTTTAATGGTTCTCTACCTGAAATATGTGTCCCTGTCTACAAACCCCCCGAGAATGAAAAGAATCCATTCTGCCCCTGTTCTGATTTCTACACCTTTCTGTAAATGTGTGTGAAACGAGCCGTTTCAGACTTCCGTGTTTTTGTTACGTAACAACAATATCCGGTCTGTCACGGAGTCAGAGCTCGGAGCTTGTTCAGCCCATAGACTGTATAAAATAATACTGAATCCCTCCTCCGTTTTTCATTCCCTGCACAAATGTGTGCTAACAAGGAGCTTAGGAGGGAGGCATGCTAGTTGTAGGCTGTCTTAATAAACACAAAGGTCGGTTTTACTCCCCACGTCTGCAGATTTGAAGATCTAGTGGATGATTTTTATTTATCATGGAAAAGTGCTAGCGCTAATTAGCATAGCTACATAGCTACATGTTCATAGCTGTAGCTGTAGCTGTGTACCAAGACACACGTCGACATGCTGACAAATAAAACAACAAGAAACACTAAATCTGTGACCAATGGTTCAGAAAGGTCCTGCTACAGGCGCCTCTCTGTCAGGATCAGATTCTGGATCAGATTCAGAGGGTTGAAGTAACGTGATCTCTGAGCAGCCGTGTATATTCAGCCAACATGTAAGTTACATTAGATCAACGTGCTGGACAGCCGAGGCCACACCTACTTCCTGAGGGGGCGTGGTCAGAGAGAAAACAGACTGTTCTGAGGAGGGCTGAAGAAGAGGGTTTTTCAGGCAGACCAAAATCTGATTTCAAAGTGTTTTTTTGAGCATAAACTTTAAAGACATGTTTTGGGGACCTCTTAGACCAATATATGTTGATGAAAAAGGCGTGATATGTCACCTTTAAAGCGGAATGAACGTGTACATGATCGAGGAATTATTCAATTCGGATTTAAAATCTGAATAAACCAGACACTTCGGATTTAAGTTTAATTTGTAATTCTTTTTTTTTTTTTTTATTCCGAATTAAAGAGGAATTAAAAGCCTCATGTAAACGTAGCCATTGATTAGAATAGAAACCTGTCAAATCCGGTGCTGTGACGGATCGGAGATGGACTGGACTCGCTGGAATTTGGGTGTTAGTGTTTCATTCTTGGTGCTTACAACCAGATTATGTTTGATCCACTACCTGAAAGAGTTTAAACTATTTTGACATCCTTTAGGTTTGAGAAACTCTCAACGCAAGCAGCCAAAACTCTGAGTCTTCCATCCTTAATGTGAATATTTTCTTCCGTTTTTATCCCCTTGCATATTAAACAGAGTATTTTAGGGTTGTGGACAAAACATGAGTCATCATTTTTCAATTTATTTTAATCTTTCAGACTCAACAACTTATCAAATAATTGAGAAAATTGTCGGCTGCAATCCTTTTCTTATTCTGTGACTGTTTTTTGGCTCTTCGGTACAAGAAAATAATGAAACTGCACATTTTGACTCACCAGTAAAACATTCTCATAATGCTGTTTTATCCTGTAACAGTCCCAAACTCAAATATTCTCACTTTATCACCTTAAATGGGAATAAAAGCCGTTAAATCACATTTTAAAACCTCAACCCAGCAAGTTATTTTGGGCTTTCTTGCTCACTCAGTCATCAAAGCAGCCGCGTGTATTCGTCAGGTTTAAGGATTTTTGAACGCTTGTAAATGATGTAAGTCTTCAGAGGGAATTTGATGTTTTCCAGACCAAAAAAAAAGGAGGAGTGATGCGAGAGTTTTTCCCCCCCTCTAAATTCTGCGAGTAACTCACGGCTTAGCTCATCTCGTGGAATGAGGGAGTGCAAGATTGGCTATCTGCCTCCCAACCCACTGTGCGAGTCTGTCAGCTGTTTGAGAGAGAGGAGGAGAATGTGAGAGTTGGTATCTGTGTGAAGCTTTGTGATTCACTCTGTGGGAGAAACCAGCTCCACTGTCAGCAGCTCGCCCTGTTCTGTAAGGAGAGGCCCTTTTTTCTTGGCAGTGATTTGTGCATGTGAATGCTGAGTAGTGATGCAACGCGGGGAGATAAACCTGCGGTGTGATGACGATGCAATCAAAGGGCTTCACTTCTGCCCCCCCTGATAACATCAAGGTGGAGGAGCCTGCTGGAGCTGATGGTGAAAGGAGTAGCAAACGTCAGGGTTAGCGTAGCTTCTGGTCCAGGGTTAACTTAATAGATATGATGGGAGATACACCAGCCTCACCTGGGACTTCCACCAGATCTGTGTCCGGTCCAGGTCCGTGCTCTCTCATTCGTCAACACCCACTGGTTGCATTTTTTTTCAGACCGCTGGACAGCTGGAGTCATGTGACCAAGGTTTTCCTGCGGTAATCACCGAATCAACGATTATCAAACCCCTCTCTTTATCCATGTTGTCTTTCTGGTCCTCTGAAAACCTCTGACCTGTTGACTCCAGGCCTGGCTCCACTCATCATGACTTTGGTTTGTTGTTGTAGTTAAGTGAAATACGATCTGGTGATAACACAGAGTGTTTTATTCTGAAAATTAACCGGATGTTTTGATTTTGTTTTGGTGAAACCTGACTTCCTGTCCCGCTCCATCTGCTCTGTTGAGATTGATGCATTGTGCTCCGGCATCCGGCTAAAGTAGAAGTCCTGGGTATGTGATCTGGAGGGCTCCGACCTGCCGGATCAGAGACGCAGCTGGGACTCAACGGAGCGGATCCAGTGGAAGTTAACACATTGACTAGAATAGAAACCAATCAGATCTGGTGTTGGATCTGGTGGAATTTGGGTGTAAGAGGCAGTGTTTACATTTTCCCTTGCAAATTCTCACAGTTAGCTTTAAAAGGAAGCAGGAGGAGACAGTCTAAATAATACTGCTCACAGCTAAGGGTTAAAAGCAGATAAATAAAGAGGCAAACTGGAGTTGATTGGTTGCAAAAGAACCCTTGTTGTTGTCAGTGTCTGTTTTGTTTCTGAAAGATATAGTTAGATATTGTAGCCGACGGCCCGGAGAGGTCAGAGTGGACATAACTGTAAAACTCCTGGCTTATGATGTTGTCTATCACACACTAACCTTCCTGGTGCCTTTGTTTTATTGTTATGAAGACTTCAGCTTGATTCATTCAGCTGCTGTAACTCCAACAAGAAGCCACCTCTCTGTGCACCTGAGTTTACACGTCCTGGTTCTCACCTTCCCACGCTACTCGCACTGAATAAGCAAACACTGGAGCATTTCGCTCAATCACTTGAAATATGCTCAGTGCGCCCACACTGCTCTGGAGCGATGATGTTGACAGAAAGCACAGGTTATAGACGACAACATCAGCCCGCATGTTCAGTGGCCCGCATCAAAACTGAGGCCAGAAATGAAGATTAAAGTGACAGGAGTCAGGAGATGGGAGCAGACAAACGGCCCTGATGGGGGACTGTGTGATGCAGGAGGAACAGAAACACTAAGGGCTGAATTCCATCAGTTCTGTGTCCGGTCTGTCTCTGATCCGTCACAGCAACTTTAAAATACTGAATTTATTTTTTATTTCAAATATTTTTATTGAGTTTTCAACACATATGACAATACAAAAAACAACACACACAGATACAAACAATAATAGGACAGAAAACACCGGGGTTGAGCGGTAATGTTCTACATTGCCACGGATGGTACTGCATTGTGCAAAACAAGGAAGGCGAACAGGTCTCTGTGGCAGTGATAGTAGTACCTGACATAGTGCAATAGCCCCCCCCATCACTCCCCATCCCCATCACCCCCCATCCCCAGCTGTACTGAAAAATGAAGGCTTAATATTCAAGAGTTAGTTTGCAGCGCACCACACAGAGTCAGATCTTACTTCTTATGTCAAGGGCCGTATAAAAGCTCATCTTATGATGTTTTAGTTTGGGTGTCATGAAAGTAGACTAAGAAAGGATCCATGTCTCATAAAATTTCCTCTTCGAGCTACTGATAGAAAAACGTAGCATCTCGAGTTTGAGAAAGGACATTACATCCTGACGCCACTGGTCAAGCGTGGGCAGGGCAGCACCCTTCCATTTTAGCAGGATTGCACGTCTGGCCAAGAGCAAGGCAAAGGCAACCTTGCGGTGTTCTGTAGGAGTGAGGTGGGGGTTATCTCCACCAGCAATACCAAACAGGGCAAGAGTAGGGCTAAGATTTACATTTTTCTGTAATACTTTTGATAAGGTGTGGAATATATTGTGCCAGAATTTCTGTAACTTAGGACACAGCCAATACATGTGTATCAGGGAAGCATCATTATGATTGCACATGTCACAGGTGGGAGTTATACCAGGATAGATACTGGACAGCTTGACCTTGGACATGTGAGCCCTGTGGAAAATACTGAATTTAATATGCAAGGGAATAAAAACGGCGGACAATATTCACATTAAAAAAAAAAAGAGTCAGAGTTGTGGTTTTCGTGGAGAGTTACTCAAACCTAAAGGACGTCAAAATAGTTCAAACTCAATCAGGAAGTGGAGAAGATATCTAACGGCCAAATGCCTCCAGATCCATGTCCGGTCCGTCTCAGATCCGTAGCAACACTGGATCTGATAGATTTCTATTCTAGTCAATGTGTTAACTTCCACTGGATCCGTCAAATGGGATGTAAAAAAGACTAAGAACATAACAATAGTCTCAATGGTTTTTCTTTTTTAGCGCATTTAAAAACTCCTGATCATGTGTTCTTCTTCTAAAGTGTAAGAAATCAGGATAGGAAGTCCATCATTTGAGTACAAAGTAGAGTGGCATTTGTTTTGACACTCTGCTCTGCCAACCTTTAACCTTTTCCAGGTTATTAGTTACCAAAACACAGTCTGATGGCACGTCACAGTTTCAATATTTAATCTGAGGCTGTAGTGAACTCAGAATCAGACCGTGAGTCAGAACGCACCCAGAGCAAACTTTAGATGCATGAAAGATGACTTGCAGATATTTGCAATCAGAGGATGATGAGGCATCTTCCTCATATAAAGAAGGCGTACTGTACTCACTCGTAGGATCCACACACAGCTCCATGTACTGAGCTGACTGGGACCGGGTCCAACAGGGACACTCTGAGAAGATCCAACCAGAGGGGGAGCTTTTAGAATCAGGATCTCAGATGTGCAGCTGACCCCGTTTCGACATGAGTATCCTAAAATAGGTTGTGTGTGGCTCTGCAGAGTCGGAGTGAACTTTGTTTGATGTGTTTGTCGGTGAGCAGCGGCGTTGTGTTATCCTCCAGACTCGACTCCAACCGCAGAGGGAAAGTCTTTCTGTTTGTTTTGACCTTTTCACAAAAGAGCTAGATCTGTTTCTGAAACAGATTGTACACAAAGCCAGGCATAAACAACCTGAAGGCAAGGGCACTACACACACAAACATAGACAAACACACACACACACAAGGAAGTCAGGGAAGGTTAGGAGACCTGGCGTGTTTAAATTTGTTGTTTGTTTCGACTGTTTGAACTCCAGCAGAGTATTTGACTTATTGTGGAGACATTTTTGGGGTATTTTAAAATGCATTAAATCCACAGAATCTCTAAAAACCAAACTTCCTGTTCTGCAGAAACCTGTCAGAGATCTTAAATGTGTGAGGATTCGTATCCTCCAGAAAACAAACCCTTGTCTCTTAACCTCATGAAGCAAATTGCAAACTTCCAGGAATGTTCCTGGAATGATTTCCTCTGCAGCACCACGCTGCATAAACCACATAGTTCCTCACGCTGTGCAGTATTTCTACCTGCAGGGTGTTTCTTAGAAGCATTATTTGTCTCTGTCAGCACTCATTTGTAAGAAAGAATAAATAGACAAGGGTGGGTGTTGTGCAATATCATACCGCTTTGAACCCAGTTCTTTGAGCGTCCCCGTTTTGGAGGAAAATGTCTTTATCTCTTAATTAGGTCCAAAGGGTATTGGACTCCTCATTCCCCCCCTGCTGTTTCAGACTGTGAATTAGGACCGGGAGGGGCTTCTTTTCAGGTTTGCGTCTGGATCATGCTTCCTGGGGTTAGGGTACGGGGCTCAGGGACTCCTTTTGTCTCTCTGAGTGATACCTGAGCCTCCTGGTACGGGGACAGCTCATGCTTTATTCAGCCCTCTCTGATCTCTGGTTTAATTACGAGTGACACAGGACAGAGGGATCGCAGGTGTCTCTCTCGTAGGGTGGGGACTTTGTACGGCCAGCCAGAGGGCGGTTTTTACACCTTGCAGAGACTCATCCAAGAGGATTGTTGGTGGTGGTTTCAGTTTTGGTTTCAGTGGTTTGGCTTGTAAGACGAAAGTCTCTAAACCCCCCGTTCTTCTCCTGTTCCTCTGACAAGCCGCTCAGATCCTCTTACAACCAAACTACACCAGATCCGTGTCCAGTCTGTCTCTAATCTGTCACAGCACAGGATCTGATTGGTTTCTATTCTAGTCTATGTGTTAACTTCCACTGGATCCACTCCGTTGTGTTCTAGATCCGTCTGATCCAGCAGGTCGGAGCCCTCTGGATCAGAGACGCAAGACTTCTATTTTTGCCGAATTATCGGACTACACTCGTTTTTTATACCAGGCTGTAAACATGTTTATTTCTGCTGTAAAGATCGCCTTCTTTGAATGGGTGTGTATGTGGTTTCTGGTACTTCCGGAGCCAGCCTCTAGTGGACACTCGATGAACTGCAGTTTTGAACACTTCTGCATTGGCTTCAATTCCTTTTTAAAGTTATATTTTTTGGCCTTTATTCCATAGGACAGCTGAAGAGAGACAGGAAATGTGGGGAGTAGTGAGCAGGGGAAGACATGCAGGAGATGGTCGACCGGCCAGGAATCGAACCGGCGACCCCTGCAATGAGGACCGTAGCCTCTGTATGTGGGGCGCTTAGACCGCTAGGCCACCAGCGCCCCATTGGCTTCTATTCTTGCTGCCTGAGGTTGCTGCTTGGTCTCAACCTTTATGTCATTGTAGTTTTCTGCTACTTCTTTTGCTATTTAATGCAGTTAGCATTCTTCTTCTTCTTCTGTAGCTTAATGCGGTTAGCAAACTAATTTTAGACGCTCTGTCGCCACCGCCTGGCAGGAATACCATATTACAACTAGAGACCAGTGAAAACAATGAAAAGTTGTTCTTTTAGTGAGATGATACTCACATTAACTCCTTGATTTATAAGAAGTGAACAAATATACGAGCATTTGAAAATCTTGTCCCATCCGGTTGATATTCATCTTCATATTTTGCACACAAAGGAGCTTTAATTTATTGAGTGTGATTGAAAACCTCCTCTCTGTTAAGTGAGGAGTGTTTCTCAACAGTGACACCAGTAAGACAAGACTACAGTCAACCATGATGACTAGAATCTACATAACAAGGGATAATTTGCAATTTTGAACACTCCCTTCTCTCCAAAGAAGAAGCATTGTTAGAAAAAGACCTGCTGTTGTTGCCAGTTTGGGTGCAAAATTCTTGCTTACTGAATTGACACAGTTAGTGGCGTGGAAGAATGTCAGGCTGTCTCTGCCAGGCCTTTTGTTGCACAATAAATAACCACAAAACTGCACTACAGTTAGCAAGACTGGCATCTGAGGATATGAATGCAGATGGTGTTATAGATGAAGAGACAATGTACAACTTTCTGGCTTACTTATTCTCCAGACATTGGACACACTCAAATTGTGGGAATAAGAATCAGAAGTTCAGATTTGTGTAACATCCTGAAGTACGTGAAGTTCTCGGTCAGCTTGAATGTTGACTTCTTTGAGGTGTTCTGCTTTTTTTTGGTTCCAGTGTAAAGGAGAATCTGTTTTCACTCACAAAACAAGCAGTCTCTGTAAAACACCCAGAGTTTGAGTCAGCATAAGTCTGGATAATTTGTTGATATCCATGTTAAGTCAAAAAAGCCCATTAAACAGTTTAACAACTCTTGTGTCTCCAGTCCGAGCTGTGAGAACTGTCTCTTCTGCTGACTCCAGGTCTCTCCGGTCCATATGGATCTACTTGGACCGGCTCTGGCTGTTGTGTAAGTGCAGTGTGTCTGATCCAAAGTCCTCCTGCTGCTGCTGCTGTGCTTCTGTTGAATAACTATGCAGTGAGGAGACGCTGCTGCAGTGTGATGGTTGTATGAGTGTTATGGTCTGTATTAAAGCGGTCTGAGAAGCGACCTGGGTCACTGAGCTGTTGACAACTGAGGGATCAGGAGCCAACACAGAAGCCTTGCCTGATCGATAATGAACGTTCCCCGAGCCCGAGAAAGAAGTCAATTATTAATGAGCAGAATATCATGTTCTCCTTCCAGAAGATTTTGTTAAAGATACACACTCCTTCTGGTGGAGCAGACTCTCTCAGAGAGGAGTTCAAATGTTTCAGACTTGAGTTTTCTTTCCCCCGTCAGTGAACGTGAACATGTCAGGAACAGGTAGTTGAGCCTCTTCCTGGGTCTGAAAGGGTTATCAGCGCAGATGGGCGGCGAGGAACATGTTTCCTGTGTGTTGCATCACCGTGCAGCGTGTTCAGCACTGCAGTGTTTTGTTTAGCACAGAATTACAGGGAACAGGTGTGCGAGCAGCATGTGTTTGCACATTTTGCCGTACGTATGTCTCGCTGCGGAGAGCGCGCTGAAGAGTGTGAATAACCAGAGACATGTGCGGTAGTAGTAGCAGGTCTTACACACGCTCCGTCGTCGCAGCAGCAGCAGCAGAAGCAACGTTCACTCTGCGGAGAGAGAGAGAGAGAGAGAGAGAGAGGGATGTCTGGCTCGTGAGAGTGCCACTGTGCTGAGTCGACAGGAGGGGAACAATTGCTTCACTGTGCTGCTGTCCGTTTGGCCGCCTTCATGCAGCATTTCAACGAGGGGCACCGTCGGCTTTTGGCTCTGTGAGCCTTGTTGACCAGGCCTTTGCCTGCTGGTCACTGACCCGTTGTGCCCACAGTGCCTGCAGCTCGTCAGGCCTCTGAGGACTGACGATTATCCCACAGTAATTGGTGCCTGGGCTCCGGCTGATCAAAGGTACCCGGCTGATTGTAGAGCCTTGGTAATTTTCCATTCTCTGATGCTCTGCAGTCTCTGTCCGTTCGTCCGTCTTCCTGCCTCTCTGCTCAGACCCTGACTACGGCTGAGGAGGGAGAGGCTTGACGTCTGTCAGCTTTATTAAACCTGCTTTCCTCATACGAGATGACAGGACAGGTCTGCCCTTTCTTTGTCCTTTAAGAGTTCTTCTTCCTCGTTAGATTCACTTTACAAATGTGTTTATACGAGTCCACCTGTAAATCAGTTTGTCAAAATCAATAGATAGTAAGATAGTAAGGTAAAAGTTCAAGCCTCAGAGCTGTGGAGGATCCAGCAGCCATGTGACCATGTGACTTGGCAAAGCTTTGTTGAGCTCCACCTTTGTCATGTGCCGGGCTGGTTTTTTTCTGACTCTGTGAACTTTTCACTCTCTGATTTCTCTGATTACTTTTGGTTCTGTGCTCGAGGGTGTAATGCTTAGTGACATCATCTGGTTTATTCCTTGGTAGGTGTAAATCTTGTGGATTAACAGCCTTCATACAACTAGTATTACCCACTGATATGGAGCTATTACAGACGTGTCAGTGTAGAAGATAAGTTTCCTAATGCATGGATAAGAAAAGTCCTGCAAAGTGTGCTTTGACTTCATACTTTGATATTCTCTGTGCTGTCTGTAGCACATCCAGCAGCCTAGCTTAGCAGAAGCCAGCTCTTAAATATGTTGACAGTAGGGATGTAAATTTTAAGTATTTTCCATGATCGAAATGTTAACAATCAATTATCGATTAATCCATTAAAAAACATTGAGTTTTCTTATGTCAGATGACTGATGGTATTGAATATGGGTACAACATGTTTAACACTGATTATCAGGCTCATAAAAATAGTCTCCACGGACATATCTTGTCTAGTCTTAACTACTAACAGAAAAGTACTTCAGACTCTCAGTGTCCAGTTTTCTGTCTACTCGTTCTTACTGAGAGAAATGAGCATGTGTACGCGGTCAGGTGTCAGCCGGGAGCGCAACCGGGTCATAACCAGTCCAGTGGCAGAAAAGCTCAGACGGCTCTGATGTTGCTTGTCTGCAAACATAGTGTACTAGCAATTCCCACCAGTCTGTTGGCTTTGTATTCAAAGGTGGGGAAATGTTTTAAAGTTGTCAACCTTCATGTCCGTGTCGTTGTTTGCAGCGGTTGCGTATTGATCCTCTTTAAAAAGCGCACGTGGAGACCTGGCGCCCAGCCGCAGCCGCCAGCTGAGCGTCTCCGCTGTGCGCAACACCTTTAACAGCTGATTCACATCGAAACATGCTTTAAACTTAAAACACCTCCCTGATAGATGAACCAAATATAACAACCACATGATGTTTGTCCCACGTGATTGAAAATTGAAAAGAAAAATGTGTGTTTTGAGTAAGTTCTTAACAATCAATTAACCAATACTCAATTAATTGATTGCATCCCTAGTTGACATTGACTCATTTTGATGCATATTCCTTAAAGGTGACATATCATGCAAAATGGACTTTTTAATGGTTCTCTACCTGAAATATGTGTCCCTGTCTACAAACCCCCCGAGAATGAAAAGAATCCATTCTGCCCCTGTTCTGATTTCTCCACCTTTCTGTAAATGTGTGTGAAACCAGCCGTTTCAGACTTCTGTGTTTTTGTTACGTAACAACAATATCCGGTCTGTCACAGGAAGTCAGAGCTCGGAGCTTGTTCAGCCCATAGACTGTATAAAATACAACTCAACCCCTCCTCCGTTTTTCATTCCCTGCACACGTGTGCTAACAAGGAGCTTAGGAGGGAGGCATGCTAGTTGTAGGCTGTCTTAATAAACACAAAGGTCGGTTTTACTCCCCACGTCTGCAGATTTGAAGATCTAGTGGATGATTTTTATTTGTCATGGATAAGTGCTAGCGCTAGTTAGCATAGCCACATAGCTACATGTTCGTAGCTGTGTACCAAGACACACGTCAACATACTGATAAATAAAATAACAAGAAACACTAAATCTGTGACCAATCCTTCAGAAAGGTCCTGCTGCAGGCGCCTCTCCATCAGGATCAGATTCTGGATCAGATTCAGAGGGTTGAAGTAACGCGGGTCTGTGAGCAGCCGTGTATATTCAGCCAACATGTAAACATTAGATCAACGTGCTGGAGAGCCGAGGCCACACCCACTTCCGGAGGGGGCGTGGTCAGAGAGAAAACAGAGTGTTCTGAGGAGGACTGAAGAAGAGGGATTTTCAGGCAGACCAAAATCTGATTTCAAATTGTTTTTTTGAGCATAAACTTTAAAGACATGTTTTGGGGACCTCTTAGACCAATATATGTTGATGAAAAAAGGCGTGATATGTCACCTTTAATAAAGTTATCTGCAAATGAAAGCAGCCTTCTTTATATCTTTGCATACTTCAAAAAGTCATATGCAAAGTGTGCACAATTTAATGAGTATCTTATCGGCCTTTAATATGCCCACATTGATGTCTGACTTATTAACACACTGACTGATTAAACACTACTATCATGAATACTTCCTGTTACGTCTTCAAACACAGACTGATTTTACGGTCTCCATCTTCGCCTTCTTGCCCGGCTCCTTGGCTCTGCGTACAGACATGATGACATCACTTTTATGTTCATATTACAGCCTCCTACTTTGGACTCTTTTACAACCGAGCCGTCCAGAACTTTTGGAAAAAAGGAGGCGTCTCACCCTGCCTGGTGAATCATTCCTGGCTCTAAAATTAAAGGGCACTATTGAACACGTTGCTTACATAAACTTTATGACGTTATAATATGGGTGTTTTCTGGTGAAACCTGTCGTGATTTAATCTCAATCTCAATCCTATAGAGGTCACAGTCCAGCCCCTTTGCAGGTGCTCTCGAAGCTGGTTTCACTCACCACAGAACTATTTCCTTCTGCAGGACTAAAGTGTTCCCTGCTTCAGAGCCAGTGCTGTGATCACTAATCTAATTAAACCACCCAGCTAACACAATTCCAGCCATTAGGTCTTAAGCCATCGCTTGGCAACATAACGTGGTTCCAGCAGATCAAATTCTCACATATACAGAACCTCTAAAGTCCAAGAAGCCCTGCCCTGTCTGCACTGCCCTGTTGTCATTTTCCAGAAGCCCCTCCAGAGTCCCCTCCTGCCCCGAGCTGCTTCCATAAATCTGCAGGCTGAATATCCAGGTAGCAGCAGCAGCAGTTTGGTTTAATCTGTTGCGTAACTTCTGCTCTACAGTCATCCTCCTCTTGACAAATAGCCCGACCAGGAAACAAAGAGGGGAGTTCAGGTACGTGGAAAGAATTCCTGACAGCAGAGAGCGGCTCTCTCTCTCCGGCTGCACTGAATACTATAGCAGCTCCTTTTACACTCATGCTCACAAGACCAGTTTGGTTGGCTGATTCTTGACGTCAATACGAGACGCCGTGCATCATGTGGACTCCTGTTACACTTTGAGTCAGATTTCTTTTTTTCCCTCCTCATTGGGAGGTGAATAAAAAGGAAGTTTGATACTGAAATAACCGTTTAGTCACAGAGTTTTATTCACATCCAAACGCCTAGCATGCAGGAGACATAACAAGGCTTTTAAAGACTGACAACTAAAAGAAAAGTTTAACACAATTGAAGTCTCACACTGTCACATTTTGCAATGACAGAAAATCTTGCACAGTCACTATTAACAGGATTACAACTAGAAATCTGTTGGCAGTGTTTTGCAGTCTGGTCCTGTAAGATTGAAAAGTAGGGATCAGCTTTTTCAGCCCTGATTCTTTAATATTGTTCTTTAATTCTGCTCTGCTGTCTAAAGCCTGATTTATACTTCTGCGTTGAATCGACGGCGTAGCCTACACCGGAGGTTCGCATAGCTTCTGTACCTCTGCAGAGGCCTCCAAAATGTAACTACCCATATAATCAGACCACAAGCCCCGTGATTGGTCCGCTCGGCGGCATTGTATTTCCTGCATTTAAAGCACTTCCTGGATCCGTGTATTTCATCTCCTCCTCTCTATTCTTCATGCAATCATGTCTGTATGATAAACAGCAACATGTATCAGCTGTAGATTAACAGAACACGCTCTGAATCTCTGTGGAAAAGGAAACAGAGATCGTAGCGGGGCGGGAAGCAGGCGACCGGCTATCAGAGAGACCACACTGCCCTCAAGCGCTTCGGCAGATAATTGCTGCCCAACACGGACACACCGACGCAGTATGTGATGCTCATGTCTCCCTTCTGTGTAGGGGAGACGCAGAAGTATAAATCAGCCTTTACATAAAGACCTGCTTCCTGTTAGCACCGTCAGAAATGATGGATAAGGGATGCACCGATCCGATCCTGGTATCGGATATCGGCTAGATCGAGCTCAAAAAGCTAGATCGGATATCGGTGACAAAGGGCCGATATATAGTGCCGATCCATATGTCTGATCTATTCATCTCAGTTCTATGCTTTGCTGTGTTTACAACAACCATGTGCGTCTCCTACGTCATCAGCGCCGGCCACTCTGTGCATTTTTGCCCGGTGGAGCCTGATGGAGGATAACTACAGAGGCTCTGCAGTTTAGCTGCATGTCACGCTTCTTTAGCTAACAACTCCACCAGAAACTTTCAACATGTGCAGCGCTAATAGTTCAACGGATGGCAGTCGCGCTGAAAAATATAGTGGAAGCCCAAAGGAGGAAGTTTACGTCAGCTGTAGCCGACTGCAAAGAAGCAAGAAACCTTCTATTGATGGATTCAAAGTGTGAAAACACAGACAGGTTATTGGATTTAATTGTTCCGGATCCTTGAAATGAAGGGATTCCAGCTAGGACTTGGAACCCAGGTACAGTTCACCATCAAGTCAGAAAAGCCTGAAGTTACCAAAACATGATTCTATCCTCTCATTAAGGAATAGAGATTGTTAAATCAATACCAGGATCGGATCGGTTAGTATCGGATTCGGCAGGGATCGGTGCATCCCTAATTGTGATAACATCTTTTTTTAATATCACTCTGGTTATCAAGGCTGTAACTATTCTCTGAGCTAGCAGGACGGCTACATGCAAGACATTTCCCTCTTATCCAGAACACTGATGGAGTTGGTGACTGGCTACTGCAGCAAGTACAGAGTCAGGACTATGTTTGATAGTCTGGTACAATAAAAGACTGACTTAGGACGGCACAGATTGAGTTTGCAGACCTCCTAACACCACATGAAGAAGATAACAGAGGAGCATTTGATTCTGAGCTACAGTAAAGAAGTTGTTGCTTTAAAGTCGACATCAAACATGTTTTAAGATGACTTCATTTGGCTTGAAGGTTGAGCTAGGTGGACAGAAAAGGATTTGTGTGTTTGTGTGTCTGTGTGTTTGTGTGTGTGTGTGTCTATGCGCCTTGGCTTGGTTAGTGCAGTGATTCAGTGTCCGATCACTCAGCAGGAAGTTCCTGTTCAGCTCCATCCTCTCATCACGCCTGCTGATGGACAAACACAGCTACTGACACACACATACACACACACACATACACACACAACCTATAATAGGCCTCTGTGCTCCCATTCACCATGTTGTTGTTGGGTTGAAAAGCCGTAGTATTGACAACACATTGACTCCAGCAGGAACCATGGAGTGGCTCCTCTGTGCCGTATTGATTCTTCTGCGAATGTTTTTCCATGTAATCCGTTTTTCTCTCCGTCTCTTCATCCGTTTTTCTCTCTTTTCAGCATCTTTCTCTCTCTAGTTCTTTCATTCTTCCTCCTCCAAATCCTCCTCACACTGACACCTCTTCTTTTCCGCCTTGTTCTCTCTCTCTTTGTCACTCGTGTGTGTGTGTGTGTGTGTGTGTGTGTTTTCCTCCCAGTCTTCCTGTGCATCGGGGTTCGTATCTAAGCGACTAACATGTTCTCTGGCGTATATCTGCTGCTCCGCTACGTGTGAGACGTGTGTGTGAATGTCAGAAGTCAGCAGTGCGGAGTCTTAAAGCCCCAGCAGAATACATTCTCCCCTGCAGCCATGTCTAGATGATGATTGGGAGAGCAGTGAGGAGTGACGGGCCTTCATCACTCACTGAACACACATGCTGACACCATTCCTCTCTGCGGGGCTTCCCTCGCCCCTCCAACACTCAGATAGCCTGCTCGTGCCCTCTCAAATAGAAGTGAAACTGATTATTAAAGTCACTTTGATATATTACGCTAGAGTCAGGGTATTGGCTATGATTTGTGGGACTGTTTCTCCCAAACAACCCCCAAAAATGTAGCAATATCTTACCACAAATGAAGATTGCACACTTCCCTAGAACCAGTCAGTCTAAAGCAGCCTTGATTATACTTCCATATCGAATCCACGCCATAGCTTATGCCATAGATTCTTGTAGCTTTGTACCTACCCTGAAGCTTATATACATACCCTGATGTACACCTCCTCAAAAATGTAGCTATGCATCAAATCAACAAAGACTGCACGCCCTATGATATTCCTCCAAAGACTCAGCGGCCATCCATCCTATCTTCTCCGATGTCTCCTCCCCTTTCTTCTTTGCAATAACAGATGCTGCTCAACGTTTATCAGCTCCAACTCGAATGCAAGCGCTCTTATTCTGTCGCCATGTTTCTTTGTATACAAACAATAAGAGAACATAGTGGAACCAGAAACTGGGGATGTGACTAGCATAGATCTATATAGCACCGCTGACTAGCATTTAGCAGGAGAATTGCAGATTGAGGACAACGTAGGGCACTATGTCGTAGCTATGGCGTAGAGCCAACTCAGAAACATAAACCAGGCTTCACTTTGACATTCATGTTTCTTGAATGCTCCTCTAAAAACAGGGTATAAATAATGGAGGTAGTGTCCGTGACATCTGTTCCTGAAGCCCTGTTTTGAAGCCAATTGTTGGCAGGTGCCATATTGGAAATATTGAACTCAACCAAACTTCGTCCGAGGTAGTGTGAGGTAAAGAGGCGGGTCTTTAGCCTTTTCACTAACAGCTACAGGGTGCCCGCCTGTCAATCAGGTTAGCCACGCCCTTATTTGAGCAAAACTTGTAAGTTTAATATCTTGAAAAAAAACAAGTTGTAAAAAAAAATCACCTCCGTACAATGAGTGCTGATAGAAAAATGAGCTATTCCGACCTAAACTGTTTTTTGTTGGGGGGCGCTGGTGGCCTAGGGGTCTAAGCACCCCACGTACAGAGGCTACAGTCCTCATCGCAGGGGTCGCCGGTTCGATTCCCAGCCGGTCGACCATTTCCTGCATGTCTTCCCTCGCTCTCTACTCCCCACATTTCCTGTCTCTCTTCAGCTGTCCTATCAAATAAAGGTAAAAAGGCCAAAAAATATAACTAAAAAAAAACAAAAGACCTAAACTCATTTTTTGCACCAGGCTGTAAACATGTTTATTTCTGCTGTAAAGATTGTCTCCTTTGAATGGGTGTGTATGTGGTTTCCTGTGTTTCTGCAACCAGCCTCTATTGGACGGTCCAGGAACTGCAGTTGTTGTTTGTGTTTCGACGTCACGGTCTCTTTCTTGCGTATTATTTCCACATTTTCTTCACATACTTGAACAATGTGTGAGCTGATCTGCCAGCTGATATCCCACAGACTGTCATGCTCTTTCTGCTGTGTGGTGTATTTTGAGTAAACATCATCGTGTCTGTGTCGTCGCCCTGCAGTGCCGTTCACGTTGGTATTCATAGGAATACTTTTCCGCCTTCCGTCTGCAGCTCGCATCCACATCTTTTGCTTCTCTGTTTGCACATTGGCATAAACGCGCCGACTCATTTGCATCATATGTAGAGACACCAACCTCCTGCTACTGTGAAATGTATCCACTCTGTAATCTCTGTTTACCAAGAAGTGGGAAAGTGTTTATCATAAACGGCAAAAAACAGCCCGCCTCTTTAGTCATCGGGACGGACACCACATTAAAGCACACTGCAAGACTCTGCAAACCTCTATAGACGGCCCGATTTAACTTCCTCTTTATGCATTAGCACCACACATAGGATGAGAAACACCCCCGCGCAGCTCAATCCCTCCTGGATTGGCTCAGAAGCTCGTTAAGGGAGCGAGTTAATTGGCTCAGATCGCTGCATCTTTGTAGTTCTTCTTCGAAGCTGAAATTTTCTCCCTTCACTTTTTAAAATTCTCAATCACGTAATGCTTTTAATCGATAAATGTTGCTATTAAGCGAGTGATTGCCCGGGGGGCGGTTACACGGCTGCGAGTCAGCGCCCTGAAATCATAGCAAAGTCGTTTGGCAGCTGCAGGGTAAGGCTTCTCCTCTGGGTCGCCTCAGCTGAAGGAAAGGGAGGAGGAGGGTGAGCAGAGTGAGACAAACTGGGACCTATGGTTTGTCATCATTAAATAAACAGAGGGACAATTAACTGAGGGGTATTATTCATCTTTAAACAGCAGGTTTGAACGCACTGGAAGATGTCAGAGTCAGATAAAAGACCTGCGTGCAGAGTAGAAAGAGGTCTGGATCTCTCTGTTGTTTCTTTCGTGTTCATCAGTTTCATGAAGCTGTTGTTCTCTAACCGATCTGATAAGCGGTTTCACTGAACCCTTGTGTTCTTTATTAAATCTCCACCAACACTCGCTCTTTCTTCAGCACATTACACGTCCGTGATCACATTATTCTCTATGAAACGATGCTTTGGATGGGTGGTTAAATTGAAAGCATGTCTTACAGTCAGACCCAGGCTCAGCAGCGACGACCGTGCGTCAGAAACCCAGCAGCCATAGCGGGAGTCACATGCTCTGATGTGGTTAAATGTGAGCTGACGTAGCTGCTGGGGCACAGAGGAACGAGCTGAGTGTTAACTGTGAGATCTCTGGCTGGTGAAAGCCCAAAGCAACTTAAGTCACTGATTGCTGAAACTCATCTCACAGATATTGATAACATCTTCTCTGTATCATGTTTGTCTCTGCTGAGTCAGCAGCTCTGCAGGAAGCCTGAGTTCACATCTCTGCTCTCTGCATACAAACTAAGTGGTCTAAATCCAGACCTGTTTAACTATTCAGAAGACGTCCGTCTGTCTGCTCTGAAGAACAGCCAGCGTGATGCTTCTCTCTCCTACATGGACCACTGTTATATATTAGGGAGGGGCATTTCAAGCCAAAGTACTATAATCATTGGCACCCCCCACCCTCACACCCACACCTGTCCCATTAACAGCCTGTTTGTGTGGCAGTCACGTAGGACGAGGTGCTGCTAGTAGCGGGCACTGACAGCGTCTGTCTCTATCTATATGTCCGTGTTTCTGTGACGCGGCGGGACGTGTGTGTTTTACATTTCACAGCCACGCTCAATCTCTGGAAATATGTGTGTAGTAGCGTGAGATTAGTTGCAAATGTTTTCTTCTTCTTTTGCTATTTAATGCGTCAACATTCTTCTTCTTCTGTTTGCTAATGCGGTTAGCAAACAGCTTTAAGATCTCTGTAGCCACAGTCTGGCGTGAATAAGATTAGATAAGATAAGATACTCCTTTATTCGTCCCACAGCGGGGAAATTCATGGAGTTACAGCAGCAAACAAGAACGTGTACAGAACAAGAATTTCAACAAGAATATATAAAGGAAAGAAATGTTCATCAGAGACGACAGCTTGGCCATAATTCTCCTGTCAGACACCACCTCCACAGAGTCCAGGACTGAGCTGGCCTTCTTCACCAGTTAGTTCAGTCTTGTTCTCCTGTATCCTGTCCAATCCTTCCAATGTGGCATTCGTGTCCGGTGTTAGCTCTGTTAGCACGATGCTACTCTGCCAGTATTCCCTCTGCTGCGGGGTTAGCTCGTCCACCTTATCATAGATAGATCTTACATTCCCCATAATGGTGGGTGGAAGGACAGGTCAAAGTCGACTTTTCTTAACTTGCACCTCAGTACCAGCACGTCCTCCTTGCCTCCTTCTCCTCAGCTCGCAGGGAACATCTGGCCTAGCATCGTTTAGCATCAACACGCTACGAACTGCTAACAGCTGATCTCGTATGTAAACAATGATACCATGGATACACGCAGGATCTCCAGTCACACACAGAAAAAACACTCATTAAAAAAACGGAAACGTTTTCCATGTCAAAAACAATGCCTTCACGACACAATGTATATAACTGACGGTATTGAATATCTACGGATCGTATTGAGGTGTTACAACGTTAAACACAATGAATATCAACATGTGGAGCAGGCTCATAATCTCTGCAGACATACAGTCATAAAAGTGAAGGCTCAGACTTCAACAAGGGAACTGAACAGACACATATTTCAGACTCACAGAGTCCAGTTTTCTGTCTACGCATTCTTATTGAGAGAAATAAACATGTGAATGTGGTCAGGTGTTAGCCGGGAGCGCAACCGGGTCATCATCAGTCCGGTGGCGGAGAAAAAAAGCGCTCATGGAGACCTGTCACTCAGCTGCAGCCCCCAGCTGAGCGTCACACCTTCAGTCAGCTGATTCACATCCAAACATGCTTTAAAATTAAAACCTCCCTGATAGCAAAATGAAATATGAGACCACATGATGTTTGTTCCACGTAATAGAAAATCCAAACACCAGAATGTGTTTGAGTAAGCTCTTAACAATCTATGAATCCATACTCGATTCATTGTTGACGTCCCTAATATATATATATATATATATATATATATATATATATATATATATATATATGGTGTTTTAAGAGCCTGAAGTGACCATGTCTGGACTTGAGGGCGTTCCTTGAAAGGAGGGAGGGATTAGGAGATCTATAACGTAGTTTTTATCTATGGAAGTGAGGGATTTGCATCGTGACGACCTGTTTAAAGGTGTGTTACAACTGATGACTCAGTAGTCTTAAGTCCATGATGAGTAAAAGAAGTGGACTGTAGCTGTGACTCGCCATCAAAAGAGCTGTAAATACTATAAGGATGATTCACATTTCTGACAAACTTCACAATAAAAGTCCACTCTTGTTTTGTTGTTGAAATACTTTTATTTCACGCAGTCATGTCAGGAAATGACACATTTTCAGTTGTGGTAACTTATAAAAACATCTTTCTCTGGTGTCAGGCACAAAATGAGTCGTGTGGCTCAGACTCTGATTCTTTTTTGCACTAAAGTCACCTTTAATGGCCCTGAAAGGACCAGAAGGTTAAGTCGCCCTTATTTTGTCTCTGATACCGCCTGTGTTTGATGATCTGACGCCGTCCCAGCAGTCACTAAAGGGTTAAAACCTCCGCTCCTCTTCACCGTAACAGGCTGCTTGCACGACACTTTCAGCGTTGGCTCGTAAAGTGAATGTTGACACATGGGACTTTAACCCAAGTTCTCAGATTGTAACTGTGTCTCCCTGCTCACTAATCCACACGCACCCTCCTGGCTCAGGTTGCACCAAGTCCAAAGTGGAAGTATTGACTAGAGAGTGGTCAGCTATCAGATCTTAGTTTGCTGATGTATATGTGAAGTTATAGGAACAGCCTGAGGTTATAATCTACAATCTTTGATCAGTATGGGTCCTCTGAGACTCTGAATGTGCCAAGGCTTTCTTTTTTCTCTCTGAGCCAGCTGTAAGCAGGATTAATAGATCATGTATTAACAGCGCTTTACTGAGGCCTGGTGAATGTGTAACATTGTCCTGCTCGGGTCAGTGCAGTTCACGGACCCACTGTGTAGTATTTGGGCTTCATTCCTCCACCTTGCTGCAAGGCTTCACTTTCGTTCTGTAACAACAACAACAACAACAACAACAATACATTTGTATTATTATTAGAGAATCCATCCATCCATCCATCCTTCTTTTTCCGATTATCCGGGGTCGGGTCCTGGAGGCAACAGTCCAAGCAGATCGACCCAGACATCCCTCTCCCCAGCAACACTTTCCAGCTCCTCCTGGGGAATCCAGAGTGATCCCAGACCAGGTGGGATATATAATCCCTCTGTTCTGGGTCTACCCAAGGCCTTCTCCCAGTAGGCTGTGCCTTGAACCCCTCTAAAGGGGGGCGTCGGGAAGCCATCCTTATCAGATGCCCGAACCACCTCAGCTGACTCCTTTCGACGCGAAGGAGCAGCGGCTCTACTCAGAGAGCCCTCCGGATGTCTGAGCTCCTGACCCTCTCTCTAACACAGGACTTCCACCAGATCTGTGTCCAGTCCGCCTCCGATCTACTGCAGTCCGGCTCTGTGCCCTCTCGTCCGAGATTGAGATTGTGGCGTCGTGCTCCGGCATCCGGCAAAAATAGAAGTCTTGTGTATCTGATCCGGAGGGCTCTGACCTGCCGGATCAGAGACGCAGCCAGAACGCAACGGAGTGGATCCAGTGGAAGTTAACGCATTGACAAGAATATAAATATCAGATCCGGTGCCGTGACAGACCGGACACGGATCTGGTGGAACACCCTTCAGAGGAAGCTCATCTCAGTCACTTGTATCCGAGATCTTATTCTCTCGGTCTAGACCCACAGCTCATGACCACAGATGAGGGTCAGAACGTAGACCGACTGGTAGATTGAAAGCTTTGCCTTCCGGCTCAGCTCCCTCTTCACCACAACAATCCGCTACAACGTCCGCATAACTGCTGACGCTGCACCAATCAACGTGTTGACAAGACCCTGAGATACTTAAACTCCCCCAGAGTCAAAGTGGAGAGAAAGAGACCGGGCCTGTTCGGCTTTGTGCCCTGGTCCGTCTTTCTGAGAGTGTTCTGTGTTTACACTCCTGGGTTTACACAAGTGTGTATCTCCTGCCTGTGTGTTACCCGCTGTACATGCTGCTGCTGTGTGCTCTCTGAGTGTAACGCAGTGATGTCATGGGGAAAAAGTCAACATGTTTTCCATGAGTAGCTTTTCTGCTCCAAGGTTTACTCAAAGTTTCCCAGCAGAGGTCACTTCTTGTGGAGTCAGTCAGGGACAATCCGCTGTGGTTCGCTCTGAGTGGTAGCCTGTGAAGAGGTTTAGCCTCTGTGACACAGTTTGCATAACACTGATGTCCTTCCAACGACGAAGTGAAAGACTGATTCTCCTCCAGCTAAGCCAGAGGAAGACACGGCTGTGGTGGGTCAGGAGGGGCACAGACTGCCAACGCTGCAAGAATAACTACGACTGGTTCTGAAGTCTGAAGGTTTATACCTGATTCAACCGTCCTCATGATCAGAGGGGGAATCTGGTGCTAGGTGAATTAAGTTGCAAACCAGTATGTGACCCAGATTATCCGGGTTTACTGATCCAGTCTTTACCTTCCTGAATGGCTTGCAGACTCTTCCAGGCTTCAAGAAACAGAGTCTGATAAAAACACTGTGCCACTTTATCTGCCTGCGTTCAATTTCACCACCACTTTATGAAGATATCTTTCCTGCTCTGCCAGGAGGAGGGACCAGGATTGATGGAGCCAGGGCACTCGGGCCACTACATCTGACCCCCCCAAGCTAGTCTCTGCTTTCAGTCAGCCCACCCCCCCTCATAGTGTTTACAGCTCTCCTCCCTTACTTGAAACTGCACTCTATTAAACACGCCGCAGCCTCTGGCAAAATCAGAAAAAAGAAACAATCACAGAAATGCAGTGGAAGTGGAAAGGCACATCATTCTTAAGGATGCCTCGCGGTGGAAACCAGGCCAGATCCAGGCGATCGATGGAGCCTGTGAATCACGGCCGAGGCATGCCTGAGAGGAGACGATACAGTGACAGTGATTTGCCACTCCCTGGTGTCCCTGGTGCCAGGGCACTGCCCCGCTCGTTTAAATGTGGCCTCAGCTGTTGCCCAAAGTGATGTGTGGCTCTCCTTGTGAATGGCTGAATGGCTTTCTTACTTGCTGTAGGGATGGGCCCCCTTCATACCACTCTGCACACACACACACACACTAAACATGGATATGACCACACAAAGAACTAATGAACACACACACAGAGCTGGAGGGAAGAGCGACTCAATATCCCTTGAGCAGCAGCCCGGGCCCTCTTTTCTTTATCTGCCCTAACCCTAACCCCGGCAGTCATGTGTGCTCAGGAAACGGAGGTCATCATGTCTTGCTGGGGGCAGGGAACAGATTGAAGGACTCTGAAATGATTCAGTGGCAGACAGGGAGTGAGTGAGCCGTGCAAACAGTAGCCAGCGCTTCTATTCCCACATTTCCTTCCTCTGCTGAGTTACCACCCATTCATAGCGAGTCCTCCTCGTTCCCCTTTGGACTCCAGCTCAGCCCTTGTAACATTTTGAACCCTTGAATTAGTGAAACATTCTCCTCCTGCTGAGTCTGTCTGTATTTGTAGTATTTTACCAAGACTCAAAAGTTACGCTTACCCAATAAGCTGTGTTTCCATCAGGATTGTGTTTGCTCTACTGAAATCTAGTTACTGTATACAATGACATAGAACGGATGCCATTTAGGTCAAACTGCCAACTGTGATACAATAATTAAATCTGTGCTGAGGCATGTGACCCAGAATATCACATTCAGGGGGTTAGCTTAACGATTAGCATTAATGAAGGGACCCCCCCTCTCACATAGTTCTCCTGTACTTGAACGTTTACTGTCAATATCAGACGGTCATCGAGTCAATCAAGGCCTCCAGCTGTAACGTTACACGTCAGCTGTTAATTCTTCTACTCCAGTTGTTGACAGTTTTGTTTGTTGGGTAGTACTTTTCAAAGGTCCTGGGACTTTCGGTGGGCGGGGCCTGCAATGCTGAACGTGTCTCATTGGTAGATTAACCGCAGTGTTTTTATTCTGCCCGCCGTCCACAATAACATCACACACATCTGTGATTCTCTTGATTTCTCTTTCTTTCATTAGTTTTTATTTGTTTTATCTTTTTTGTATGTGTGTGTACTTTTCAAAAGAAGAAGCTGTGATTCTCTTGATTTAGCAGCTTGTAACAGTAGTCTTCTCTCAACCCCTCCGGACTGTTTTGCCAATTTTTTTTAGTAAATTTTTTTTGTCTTTTTTTTTTTTTTCAAATTCTGTATTTTTTTTTTAAAAAAATTAAAAAAAAAAAAATAATTCTTGCCACATTTTTTTTCAAATTTTGTATTTAAAAAAAAAAAATTTAATTAAAAAAAAAAAAAAAAAAAATTCAATTATTTTTTCAAAATTTTTTGGTCAAATTTTTTTTCAAATTTTTTTTTATTTTTCTTTTTTTTATTTTTCCAAAATCCATTCACAGTCATTGTTTTTTCCATCTGTGATTCACTTGATTTCTCTTTCTTTCATTAGATTTTATTTGTTCTATCTTTTTTGTATGTGTGTGTACTTTTCAAAAGAAGAAGCTGTGATTCTCTTGATTTAGCAGCTTGTAACAGTAGTCTTCTCTCAGCCCACCGTGAATGCGTCTCTCCCAGTGTTCCGGTTTTAAAAGTGACCCTGTAAACTGGAGACCTTCAGCTGAACGTGTCAGTGTTTGTGGAGTTTACACAGCTGTTTAATGATCGTCTAAAGACGTTTATGAGGGATGCATCCGGCTGAAAGTCTCCAGTTAACAGGGTTGCTGTTTAAACCAAAACACCGGGCGATCTCTGCCACGGCTTTTTGAGTTCAAAAGGATTTTAAAGCCGTGTTGAAACGTCTTTGCTACTCGCGCTTATCTCCTCTCACGTGTTGATTCAGTGAATCCATCTGTGATGAAATATAGCACCATCTAAAACAGTGCCAGCTGAGTCTCTTCATGCTAACAGGCTAACTGTTGTGTTGCTCAGAATGATACCTGCCTGTCCGTCTGCTTCTATGGAGTAATCTGTGATGAATGGCCTTCCTCTCTGTTTTACTGCCCTCTACTGGTCTGGTGGTGTAGTGCATTTACTTTTTTTTCCTCCATACGTCACTGGCCTGATTTGCACAATCTACCCGGGACTTCAGCCCGCGGTCGAAACGCAGACAACAATGGGGGCACAGGAACCTTTTAGTTCCAGGTAAAGTAGTTCTGGGGGCTAAAAGACCCTGGAACTCATGGTCGAAATGCACCTTAAGTCTCAAGTGACCGGCATCACTTGAGACTCCAAACAGGAGTGGAGTTGGTTCTTACTGGGCTGATGATCAGATGCCTGAGTTGTTTATTCAGAAGACCTTTGACCTTTGACCCTCACCCTGAATAACAGGGTTCACTCCGCCTCTCCCTAGTTGTGCCTAGCTTAGTGTTTCTTGTGATGTCTTGCACACTTTCATCCACTTCTTGTTTTCTTTTTCTCTCTCTCTCCACTCCTCTTTTTTTTAAATAAGCAGCCCAAGCTACAAACCGGGGCCCGGAAAATTGGATTACCACGGTTACAGCATTTTTCAAATTCTCTCTTCATTTGGCCATTTTGCGAGCGGAGCAGTCTGAGGCGCTATCACCTCGTCGAGCCGGCTCGTCCGATAACAGCGCCGGGGCGTGCTTCGCATCACGGATGGCCGCCTGGCTGGCTCTGGTGATTTAGGCTATCATGTCGCCTTGTTGCTCTCCAAAGTCTAAACTCAGATAACAAGGAGCTCTGTGAACGGAGCGGCACAAAAACGGGATGAAGAGTAACGCCTGGCACTGTGGTGGGGCGAGTCGTGAAAGGAGACAGACGGACAGTGGAGCCTCTTTGTCTTGAGCCCATTCTCTCTCTTCCTCACGCTCACTCGCTCTCCTGGCCTCTCCCTCCCTCCCTCCCTCCCTCTGTATCTCTTCTTTGAAACCAAAACCGCTGTACTCATCCCGAGGATCCTTCTGCAAGGATTAATCAGTTTTCCATTCCTGGAGAGATTATTCAAATACTGTTACATCCACAGCCAGCAGCGCTCCCTCTCTTTTTCCCAAGCAGCAGCTCTGACTGAAGGAAAAGTCCTGTTATTGTCTTCCTTTGCTCTGCTATCTTTACAACCCTGCTGGCTATCTCGTGACCCTTGTAGTTTCTTATTATTTCTATCTGTTGTTGTGAGGTGGTCGTGGGGTTCTGCTGGCTGTAAAACAAATTGCCCCTCAGGGATGATAAAGATATCCTTGATCCTTGATCTCTCACTTTGTGTCCCTCCTCTCTGTTGTTCTGTCAGTCACCCTGATGATCAGCATGTGTAGTCTTTGTAAAGCCCCGTGCTTCTCCTCCAGTCACTGTTGCTTGTTTCAGAGTAAACCACCACACAGAGAGTATAAATGGACCTTGTGTAATTGTCCTCATTAGCGCTCGTAAGAGAACAGCCAGAGATCTTCACGGCTGCAAACTACAGGAGCTGTGACAGCTCCAGCAGGGTTTAGATCCTGCTGTCCTGAACCAGAGCCTTCACCTCCCTCACCTCACCACCGCCTTCTCACTCCGGCCCACATTTAACTCTCCCAATCCCTCTCTCTCTCTCTCTCTCCTTCATTCACTCCTTGGAGATTTAAAAAGTGCTTTACTACACAAGTGAGTTAACAAAGGCGTTTTCGACCTGAGGAACTTTACCCCTGAGCTACAAGCGTTTCCACCAGTGGACCCAGGGTCTAAATTTAGTTCTGGGGTAGATAATCTCCCCCCTTAAAAGCCCTGCTAGGGGGGTAGTACTTTTCAAAGGTCCCGGGACTTTCAGGAGCCGGTCCTGCAATGCTGAATGTGTCTGATTGGTAGATTAACCGCAGTGTTTTTATTCCGCCCGCCGTCCACAATAACATCACACACATCTGTGATTCACTTGATTTCTCTTTCTTTCATTAGTTTTGATTCGTTCTATCTTTTTTGTATGTGTGTGTACTTTTCAAAAGAAGAAGCTGTGATTCTCTTGATTTAGCAGCTTGTAACAGTAGTCTTCTCAGCCCACCGTGAATGCGTCTCTCCTCCCGGTGTTCCGCTTTTAAAAGTGACCCTGTAAACTGGAGACCTTCAGCTGAACGTGTCAGTGTTTGTGGAGTTCTGAAGTTAACAGGGTCGCTGTTTAAACCAAAACACCGGGTGATCTCTGCCACGGCTTGTTGAGTTCAAAAGAATTTTAAAGCCGTGTTGAAAAGTCCTTGCTAGTCGTGCTTATCTCCTCTCACGTGTTGATTCAGTCATTGCTTTTTCTATGTTTTAACGGCAGGCACAAAATTTTCACTTTTTTTCATGTGTTTATGCTTTTGGAGCACAATTTCAAATTTGAGGAAAATTAATTTCTTCGACAGGCTCCGGGTCAAAAAATTTTTTGTCAAATTTTTTTTTTTTCAAAAAAAAAAAAAGAAATGAAGTTTTTTTTTTTTTTTCCCCAAAAATTTTTTTTCTATTTTTTTTGTCACTTTTTTTTGTCACATTTTTTTTTCTTCAAATTTTTCCAAAAAGCATTCACAGTCATTGTTTTTTCCATCTGTGATTCTCTTGATTTCTCTTTCTTTCATTAGTTTTTATTTGTTCTATCTTTTTTGTATGTGTGTGTACTTTTCAAAAGAAGAAGCTGTGATATTCTTGATTTAGCAGCTTGTAACAGTAGTCTTCTCTCAGCCCACCGTGAATGTGTCTCTCCTCCCGGTGTTACGGTTTTAAAAGTGACCCTGTAAACTGGAGACCTTCAGCTGAACGTGTCAGTGTTTGTGGAGTTTACACAGCTGTTGAAACACAGAGGGAGTTCCTGGGAATACAAACTAGTTTAGATTTTATTAAGATTTCAAAATATCCTCATCAGATATTTAATGATAGTCTAAAGACGTTTATGAGGGATGCATCCGGCTGAGAGTCTCCAGTTAACAGGGTCGCTGTTTAAACCAAAACACCGGCCGATCTCTGCCACAGCTTGTAACAGTAGTCTTCTCTCAGCCCACCGTGAATGCGTCTCTCCCGGTGTTCCGGTTTTAAAAGTGACCCTGTAAACTGGAGACCTTAAGCTGAATGTGTCAGTGTTTGTGGAGTTTACACAGATGTTTAATGATCGTCTAAAGACGTTTATGAGGGATGCATCCGGCTGAGAGTCTCCAGTTAACAGGGTCACTGTTTAAACCAAAACACCGGCTGATCTCTGCCACGGCTTTTTGAGTTCAAAAGGATTTTAAAGCCGTGTTGAAACGTCTTTGCTACTTGCACTTCAGACAATCTACCCGGGACTTCATCCCGCGGTCAAAACACAGACAACAATGGGGGCACAGGAACCTTTTAGTTCAGGGTAAAGTAGTTCTGGGGGCTGAAAGACCCCTGAACTCTTGGTCGAAATGCACCTTAAGCGGTTCGTCCCGTGCCTGAATCCTCAGATAAATAAATGTTTTACCTGTGGTAAAGAAGCAGGAAGTCAATTGTTGAGTTAAGACAAATAGATAATAAAAGCATCTTTCATAAAGAATAAAACCAGCTCTTCCTCATCAGTAAACTCTCCTCCACCGCCACTTTCACTTTCCTCCATATCTTTACGAACAGTAACATTTAGAGGTCACTCCGTTTATATTTAGCTGTATTCATCTGCTCCTCTTGAAAGGATTACAGCAGTGTAACTCTCAGTGCTGTTTCCATTAAAGTCTACAAACATCATAAAACTTAGTGAAGTAAACGCTCAGACTCTCTGTTCTTAAGTGACTCTCTCTTATTCTCCTGGTTTGTTTTACGGCTCCGCATTGATCAGATGTTTCTTTAAATCCAGTGAAAATAAAACATTTAAAGTCATCCTGACGCTGAGAGGAGAACATTATCCTTATTTTGAACCTGAGTGAATCCAAACCTGAGGGAAGGAGAGATTACTCTCTCAGCCTTGTTCCCACTCACTCTTTTTCTTTTCTATCTTTACTCTAAAACTGTCCATCCAGTCACTCATCCTCCTTCTCTTTCACCTTTTCCTGTCTTTACTCTCTGCTCCATCTTTCCCTCTCACTGTTCAGCCTTCTTCCTCTGGCTCATGTCCAACCTCAAGAAGCCTGAATCCACCTCACATGACTAGCACTCGTCCAAAAAGCTGCCCTGGTGCTCTGCAGCAGGCTGACACAGCCAGACTTTTCCCCCTCGCTGCTCATTCTGCATTTTGCTCCTGCTGGCCCCGTCTGCCTGGCCTCCATCCCGCTCACTTTCTCACCTTCCTGCCAACACCACACACTCTGAGCGGAGTTACCTAATGCTGCTGGTGCTGCTGCAGCTAATGCAGATTTCATGCACAAGCTCCATGTTTGACATGGGATAATGAACGTGTGTGTTTGACCTACCGCTCTACTTTCAAAGGTTAATCCCTGGTTGTTGCTGTTTGTACATATAGCTCTCTCTGCAGCCTGCACAGAGCATTATAGTGTTCAACATTGTAACAAATCAAAGTATAGAAATCTAATATTTCCAGAGTGTTCAACTTGATAAGGCTATTACAGGGTTTTACTGCAAGAGTTGAATCAATGTTTGATTGTGTTATTGAATATCTTTAAAGTATTTATTCTGAGCTATTAGTAAGTTCTTTTTCAGGATTTGAAATGTATTAGTTTTTACAAACATTCAAGTAAACACACAAATAATGACAATACGATAAATAAAGAAAACAGACAAATTAATATGAAACCCAATAGAATTATTAAAATGAAAGAAAAAGGAAAATAAATTAAACAAAGAAAAATAATTGATATTTAAAGAAAAAAATAGAAAAATTAATAAATAATAATAATCATAATTAAAAGACCAAATATCAAACAAATAAATTGAAAAAAGGGAAAGTAAATAAATAAATACAAATAATCCCAAAACAAACAAACACAAATATTAAATATACAGATTATTTATAGCAAACAGTGTGAACATCACTAGTCTAATGAGAGAAAAATATCATAAGCACATGTATGTGTACATATATTACAGAAAAAAATAAAATAAAGTATAATAAGTTCTTTAAAATCAAAACCTAGTCACAGTCAGCAGAAAAAGTTGGAACTTTGTTCCAAACAGGGTCACAGGGTCGGCTTCAGATGATCTGTGTTGGTGCAAATAAATCACAACACTTATGTAATAATAATAATAATGATTTTGTTTATAAAGCACTTTTTAAAAACCAGGTTACAAAGTGTTTTACATTGGCAGCAGAATAAAACAAGCAGGTTATAAAATCACAGGAGGCAAGAGAAAGAAATAAAACATCTTTTATAAGACATACAGTTGCATAAAAGAACTCTGAAAGAATACAGTTATTTTAAAATCTACATTTTTAAACTGGTTAGAATAAAATAAAGTTCAGGCTCTAAGATAAAGTTTGTTTTTAAGGAGGGATTTAAAAGAGATCACTGACTCAGCAGACCTGAAAGAAACTGAGAACACGTCTCTCACAATGTTATTGATAACCGAATCACAATGAAGTAAATCCAGAGGTGAAGTGCAGGAAGTGTTCAAGTTACTGATTTTATCTTAGTGTTTTGCATCAGGTACTTTCACCTACAGTAGCTAGTGTTCTTCTCCTCTGTAATGCAACCATAACAAGCTTTAAAGACGCCTCTCGCCTGAGATGCATGAGTTCAGTCAGTCAATATAAACTTCTGTCACTAAAGACTCTTTTATTGCTCGATGTGTCATGACCTCTGCAACATCCCACCTCTGCAAATCATCCTTAGGACTATTTAGAGCACCTGTTTGAGGGGTTAAAGAGTTTAAATTACGGATACATTTTTGCTCTTTGGAGAAGAAAATCCAAACCTCTCGTCAGAGAATTCAAGAGCTCATTCCAAGCATCTAACATTTTGCTCATACAACATTCATAAACACACAAATGCAGCAATTTTACGCTTCCTCTCCCACGCACATGAGTGTATGTGCTTTACTTACATTCCCGCTCTCTCCTTGTTTGACACTGAAGTATGCAGGAGGAAGGTGTGTGGGCTGTAAGCTGGAAGAGGTATATGTGTTGAGTGATTTAGAAGGTGAGTTGAGCAAGGTGCAACGAGTGAAGACACAGAAACTAAGAGTGTTTCTACATCTGTCTGTGCTTGGACTGACTCATGGACTCTGTACAAAAGGAGAGGAAAAGCCCGTCATTCAGGACCACTTGAGTCTCAGATACTTGACCCTGATGAGTGTGTGGTCGAATATCCTCTCTACTTCATTCTGAAGCTGTTTAAAATTCATGGAGGAAGCTTTCCAACCCCAACACGGTCTCAGCAGATGTGTGTCTAACATGAGTCTGGTCCTGCTGGAGGTTTCTGCCTGTTAAAGGAAGTTTAAAGGAAGACTCCAGCTGCTATCCATCTCCCCACTATCATCTCTCTCTCTTTCTTCATCTCCCTCTATCCCTCTCTCCAACTGGGTCTCAGCAGATGTGTGTCTAACATGAGTCTGGTCCTGCTGGAGGTTTCTGCTTGTTAAAGGAAGTTTAAAGGAAGACTCCAGCTGCTATCCATCTCCCCACTATCATCTCTCTCTCTCTTCATCTCCCTCTATCCCTCTCTCCAACTGGGTCTCAGCATATGTGTGTCTAACATGAGTCTGGTCCTGCTGGAGGTTTCTGCCTCTTAAAGGAAGTTTAAAGGAAGATTCCAGCTGCTATCCGTCTCACTACTATCATCTCTCTCTCTCTTCATCTCCCTCTATCCCTCTCTCCAACACGGTCTCAGCAGATGTGTGTCTAACATGAGTCTGGTCCTGCTGGAGGTTTCTGCCTGTTAAAGGAAGTTTGTCCTTGCCACTGTAACTTGCTAAATGCTGCAAAGTGCTCTGCTCATGGTGGATTAAGATGAGATCAGACTGAGTCCTGTCTGTAAGATGGGACTGGGTCTTGATGTTGGGTCTCTTGGGGAAGTTGGGCCCCTGATTCCCCATCTGAGGAGGTAACAGAGGCGTATTTGGGGTAAGAGGGTTGCGAGTATGTCTGGAGCACCTGCTGTGAGTTGACACGTCCTGCTTCTGCAACGCTGTAACGCAAAGTGAAGGCGTGATATTGGCGTCCCAGTGAGATCACACACTGGGACACGTTGCAGATTTCAGTGTGTGAGCGACTGTCAGATATGTCTCCTCCACTTTCCAGAGTTTCAGACGTGAGAGTTTCTGCTGGTTTTTGGATGGATTGGGGATGTTAGTCGATGTCTGCTTCCCAGTTTTCTGTCACTTCTCGACTAATCCAACCGATAAGAAGATAGTCAGTCTGCACAACTCTCAAATGTGCCTCCATCTGGTTGTGATTTGCAGGAAATGTGTGGTTGTCAAGTTGGCAAACTGGTTCACCAGCATGAAAACACAGCTGCCTCAGATTCTGGTGTGGCTGTTTAATAGAGGAGCTTTGTTGCTGTTGTTGTTACAGTATCGCAAACAAGTTACACGTCTCGAAGTCGCAGCAGGGAACGCATCAGCCGAGTCTACATCTCGTGTCTGGTGACAGTATGACAAGTGTATCTGAGGTGATGACATTTGCTTAAGAACGCCCGCCTGGAAACAAATGTTTTAGATTGTTGCAGCGAAGACGGGGCGCCGCGGAGCTGACAAATGAGTTCTCCTTCTGCTCCTCCTCTTCACTCTGCAGGCTGGCAGCGTGCAGCCTGTCACTGGCACTGCAGTGAGCCCAAACATGATATGACCTAAATAAACGAGTGTGTTAGCAAAGAGAGGGAGAGATGAAGCAATATTTTCCTCCCTCTCACTCGGTTGCCTTGTTTTCAGACACTACACTTAACTGCAGGCCATGACTTGTGCGTGTGTGCGTGTGAGTGTGTGTGTGTGTGTGTTTGCACAGTCAAAAACAGGGGCAAACACACGTTTTATACTCGCTTCAGTCTGACTGGCTGCTTCTGCGTCTCGTCACCTGCAGAGGTGTTTGGTTTGCTCCACAAACGAGGTACTTTTACACTCCTGAGCAGCTGTTTAACGCCTCATTGGGTGTCTCTGTCCTGTTTGTGTCCCTACATGGAGCATGACTCAGGAGTTCTGATCTTCTTTCCACGAGGGACACTTTTTGTTTTCTTGTTTCTTGATCTCATCCTTTATTGAGTGCTTATTGGCTTGTCTTCCGAAGCATCATAACTAATTTATTCAATAATAATAATAATAATAATAATATAAATAAATAAATAAACAAATATATCAAAATAAAATCTTAATATATGAAAAAGGTAAATATATAAATAAAATAAATAAAAATAAAAATAATTAGAATGATAGAAAAGTAATAGAAGTAGATACAATAAACCAGGGGTGTCCAAAGTACGGCCCGGGGGCCAATTGCGGCCCCAGGTCCATTTATTTATGGCCCCAAGCTTCCATCTTAAATTGTGTTATTTATAGCAAAGAAATTAATCACAGTTTCTTTCTACAAACAAAACTAAAGTCAATCCAGAAACGTCTCAAAAAGCTTCATATGGACTACCTCTCTAAAGCCAAAGCTCTGGGAATTCTGCAAGGCGGCAATGAAGAAGAAACACAAGGACTCTTAAAGTTGACAAGTTTTCAAATTAATGTTCTTATCATGATGTGAAAATGTTCTTGATGAACACTAAAACTTCAGAAGACACAAAAGAGGACACAAGACAAGATCAAATTATGAAATTGTGCAGAAAAGGCAAAATTTGGTGCATCAAAAATGTTCAGAACTCAGGAAAACAATTATTTTGTTCTTAAAATGTTGCCTGCTTGTCAGAAAGGTCTTAAAAACCACATAAAAAAGAAGTGTGATGAAATCTAGATCATGATCCTGCCATAGGAAGATAATGATACAATATTTTTCCCACATTGCCCGACCCGAATGAGAAACATTTTCCTCCAGAAGAAGGTAACGTTTGCTCATGTGTACATGGCTTGTGGAGAGCTGAGGACTACCTAGTTACTGATTTATTGAGACAAAATTTAAAATGATTGTTATTAAATGAATATTTCATATATAACTTTTTGGATTCCTAAGTCTCAGTAGGAGCCACTGGCCCTGAGGTATTCTGACAACATCATATGTGGCCCTCTTTGAAAAAAGTTTGGACACCCCTGCAATAAACCATAGAAAAATAAATAAAAAGAATGAATAAAATAAAATAATAATAATGTGTAACTTGAATTTATGCTTATTTCTTCCAACATGATCTCTGCATTTTTACTTTTTATTTTTGATTATTAGACTTAGAGGCATATCTCATTCCCAAAAATGTCATTAAAATAAAAATAAAATAAAAATGATTAATGAATAAATTAATAAATACAAAATAGATAAACAAATATATCAAAATAAAATCTTAATAAATACAAAAGGTAAATCAATAAATAAAATATTTAAACATAAAAATAATTAGAATAATAGAAAAGTAAAAGATAAAATAAACTTTATAGAAAAAAATGAATAAAATGATTTAAAAAATGTAATTAAAAGAAAGAGAAAAATAAAAATAAGATATATAATGAATAAATGAATAAATACAAAATGAAGTAATAAAATATATCAAAATAATAATGATTAGAAAAATAGTATAGTACTAGAAATAGATAAAATAAAATAGAATAAAATAAACTTATAATAATAATCTCAAATCAGTCCATCAGAAAGTCCACTGAAAAGAGATGTAGCAACAGGTCTCCTGAACATGTCCTTCATGTTATTCCTGCACTGTGTGACTGAGGGGGTTGTGGCTTTAAGACCCTCAGCAGTGCTGCATGGTCTCTGTACCCATGAGCTCAGTTTTAAGAACACTGTCGCCCTTCTTGTTTCTTGATCTCACCCTTCATTGACTTCTTATTGGCTTGTCTTCCGAAGCATCATGACTAATTTATTCCAGCGTCTCAGACCGAGGCGTTCTGCGACGTGGTTTTTCCACAGGCACCTGTCAGAAAAATTCTCCCCCGTCTTTGAAGGAAATTGATCAGCTTCGATCGGCCTGTTTGGGAGCGGCTCTCCGCTGGATGTGTTATGACAGCTGGATTTTACCGCACAGAACATGTGGAAAAATAGAGACAGGCTGTCATGCTACCACTCGATGGAAGAGCCACTAACTGCCATTAAAAGTTGTACTCATGCCATTTTAAAGGGAACATCAATACATGAAGTAAGCAGCAAGTTCAGCCCTGTGTTGTTGTGTGGTGTTGCAGCAGCGCTCAGGCGGTGTGCAGTGGAGAGAAATGCTCCTGCACAGGACTGAATCACGCCCATGAGTGATTCTGACTCCAAGGTCCGCTCCAGGTCCCCGTCTTTAACGACAGGAGGAAGTTTGATGTGTTTGTGTGTGTTTTGGTGGCCTAGTCCGGGGACTGAAAGCTTCTTTGTGTGCTGCCCACAGAGCTTTGGAGCCTGTTATGGACAGATAAGAGAACCTCACCTCAAACACTCTTTCAAGCCCCACCAGTCCGGCCTCACGGGACAGGTTTCCCTGTGCAAACAGACAGCTCAGTCCTGTGTGTGTTTAAGTAGACTGCATATGTGTGTGGAGGCTGTGGGCAAGTCTGAGGGCCGCTCTGCTGCTTGTTCCTGTTTGTGTGTGTGTTGGCGGACGGTCAGTCCTCCTGGATTAAAGACCTTTAATCCCGTCGATCCTCATCAGCTCAGAAGTTAATGGGTATAACTTGTTAGTCGAGGAGTACACTCTTCTCCTCACGTGTCAAAAGTTAGCGCTGCATGGTCGGATGTTTCCTGGTCATCGGTGAGGAGCTGCTCCAGGAGACGTGAGGCGGGCTTTGGGTGATGGATGCACCTCTCAGCCCGAGTTTGGATCAGCAACTTTTAATTGGGTCTCTGGTTTCTTGTGCCCCCTAATCTCCTCCTAAAGCCTAGAGGACACGCCCGCACTGTTTAAAGTCGTGCTTTTAGTCTAATCCATCGTGCTGTTTTAAGGTTTTCAGAGGATTTCTGAGTTTAAACCTGCACTCAACTCTAAACCAAGATTTAACAGAGAAAACATTTAAAATGAAACTTTAATTTATTGTAATTTCTTCCAACATAAGCTTACTTTTTAAAACTTTTGTTATAAGACTCAGAGGCAGATCTCATGCATAAATATTTCATTAAAAGAAAGAGAAAAGTTCCAATAAAGTTAATAATTAATAGATAAATAAATAAATACAAAATGAAAACACAAATTTATCAAAATAAATTCTTAATAAACAAAAAAAGGTAAATTAATAAATAAAATAATGATAATTAGAAAAATAGAAAAGTAATAGAAATAGATCAAATAAACTTTATTGAAAAATAAAATAATATCTAATTAAATAGATAAATAAAATGAATGAATGAAATAAAATAATTATAGTGTAACTTGAATTTATTCTTATTTCTTCCAACATGAGCTCAGTTTTTTTTTTTTTTGCTTTTTGGTTATTTGATTCAGAAGCATAAATATTTCCTTAAAAGAAAGAGAAAAGTAAAAATAAAATAAATAATGAATGAATAAATAAATAAATACATAAATACCAAATAAACAAATATATCGAAATCAAATCTTGATAAATAAAAAAATGTAAATTATTAAAATAATACATAGAATAATAGAAAAATAATATAAATTAATGCAAGCAACTCTGAAATCAATGAATGAATAAAATGAATAAATAAAAAAATGATAATACTGTGTATCACAAATCAGTCCTTCCATTCCTTCAGAAAGTCAACTAAAAAGAGATGAATCGACAGGTCTCCACCTCATGTCCTTCATTTTATCCTCCACTGTGTGACTGAGGAAAGCTGTGGCTTAAACCAGGACCCTCAGCAGTGCCGTATGGTCACTGTACTCATGAGCTCAGTTTTAAGAACATTGTTGCCCTTAAAAGTTGGGGGCCAAAGTGCTGTTGTTGGTTTGAGTTAAACTGTCTTTGAAATATAATGACCCATAATGCAGCGTGGTGTATTCAGCAGGTAGAAGGTCTCTGTGTGGGAGCAGCAGACGGCCCTTAGTGTCCTTTACTCCCTTCTTATTCTAGCCGCCCTGACTCCTGACCCGACACACACACACGCTCATCACATCCTCCTCATGAGTCAGACAGACGACCGCTTACTGTTCAGTGTTGTTCTCTGAATCTTTCCTCTGTATGAGCTCTTACACATACAGCAGTTATATCTCACTCTGGTTCTGCACAATCACCTGCTCCACATCCGTGATCAAATACAGGAAGTTGACTAATTTGTGTTGTGACATATTCTCTGTCCTCTTCATGAGAATAGAAATGTTACCTAACTTTTATTTCAGTATTGTTTGTTAGTCTGTGTCGCTGCAGCCGCTCTGTGCTGCCCTTTCTAATTTTCCCACTGCTGACCTCCCCAGTTTCCATCCCTGTATTAATAAAATGTCCCTCCTCTCTCACAGGGAGCTCAGCAATGAATAAGCTACGGCAGAGCTTCCGCCGGAAGAAAGACGTCTACGTGCCGGAGTCGAGTCGGCCGCACCAGTGGCAGACGGACGAGGAGGCGGTCCGCAGCGGCAAATGTAGCTTTGCAGTCAAGGTGACTCTCTCCCTCACACATAAACACACCTGCATACACAAAGTCTCTCACACACAGAGCCGTGCTGGCCTCACTGTAGCACACACAAAGAAACTTGCTCACTGCCAGGCTCCCCAAGGACGCAGCTTGTGATTAATCATAAGCATTCAGAGACTGTAAGCACGGCTTTTATCTAGGTTGCAACATTATCTGCGGGTGCGTTCCAAAGCTGTGGGATGTGTGTGCACTATTGATTTCAAGCCTCCTTGAGTCACAGAGTTAAAAACTGCAGAATTAGAGAAAATGTTTCATTATAGCTGAGAAACAAACCTCAGTGTTTCAGAGGGATGAAGTGGACATGCTGTGCTGGAGCGGACAGTTCTCTGTATTTTGGCAACAAAGCCTTCAACTTTTTGCTGAACAGAAGTGCAACTGTACGCTTCCTCTCATCGCGGGGAGGAAAGAGGAATTGAAAACCTCAGAGTGGAGAAAGAGAAAGTTTTCCTGAGAATATAGGAACTTCATTGCAGATCAGAGCTTGCAGGTTGCTTTTAACCAAGGTTGTGTGTTTGCTTTGTCCTGTTTCCTTCTAGAGAGAACAGGGAGTCAAACTGAGTCTTATTAGTGGAGGAGTGGAGGAGGGCGTTAGATTTCCACCTGCGTTGCTGTTCCTCAGAGCTAGATTGGATGTTGGATCTTTCTTAATGCTTTCTTTAAAGCACAGATGAGCGTTAGTTAAACCTTTTACATCAATCAATCAATCAATCTTTATTTGTATAGCACCAAATCACAACAAACGTTATCTCAAGACGCTTTTACAAGTCTGGAGGACGGCAGCTCAGAGGAACCTACGAGACAAGGGAGCTCAGGGACTCCAGAAAGGTCTATGGTTAGTAACTTTAATGGGACAGGAAGAGTTAAAGTGAGAGACAGACAGAGAGAGGAGAGAGAGGGAAAGACAGGATCCCAGTGTGTCAGTCTAAGCCTATAGCAGTATAACTAAGACCTGGTCCAAGCCTGATCCAGCTCTAACTATAAGCTTTATCAAAAAGGAAAGTTTGAAGCCTACTCTTAAAAGTAGAGAGGGTGTCTGCCTCCTGGACTCTGACTGGTAGATGATTCCAAAAGAGAGGGGCCTGATAACTGAAGGCTCTACCTCCCATACTATTTTAGAGACTTTAGGTACGACGAGCAGACCTGCATGTTGGGAGGGTAGTGGGGTAATAGGACAATATGAGCTCTTTAAGGCATGCTGCTTCATTCTGCAGCCCATGCAACATGCGACTCCCATCTGCCGTTGCATTTGATAATCATAACTCTCCTACAAAATGTATTTTTCAAGGTAAAGCTGTGATTCTTAAAGCACAGTGGATCAGTTCTTGTTTCTCTTTGTGATCCTGCAGCTATTCAAAGTCCTGAACATGTGGCCAGCCAGCAGAGCAGGTGTACCTTATCATGTTTGCAAGGTCTGGTTGTACTCTGAAGGTCCTCTCTGACATGCTCATGTATCTAAAGCCACAAACACACTCCACCTCCACAAGCACTTTTCCCCCTCTGCACTGGCTTTCATCATGCTGGTGCAACCTACCATGCTGCTCCTCTGTGGCCCTCCTCCCCCTCCTGCTCCCAGTCTCCCGCTCTGGGTGCCTCAGAGGAGCCTGGTCGTGTGTGTGTGTGTGTGTGTGGGCTGGAAGAGTTGCAGGGAAATGATCACTGATTGCCACAATAAAGAGAAACTTATGTAAAGGAGGAGAAGAAGAAGACAGGCAGCTTCAGTGTGGCGTTGTCCAGTCAGGAAACCAGAGTTATATGTGCTGCTTGTTCACATTCAGCTGAAGCTGCGCTGACAGACAGTTATTCATAGTTCAAGGTGATCGTCAAAGGCAGGAAAATGTAGACTTGCTCTTTTTGGATGAAAACCTTCAAAGGCCTGAGCTGAATATGAGATCAGATTAAATCGCTTGTGTGGTGTTTACGCCTCACAAACAAAAACAAGGTGACAGAAAGTTTTTATATGACCTTTGAACTCTTTAAACCTCACAGAAATACTCGTATGGAAACAAGTATGAGATCACTATTCACTAAAACTGATCCAAGACCAGTACCCTGACTAAGTTCCTAGAATCCACTTGGATTACATCCAGAGAGCTTAAGAGAGTAAATCCAACATTAGCAAATTGTTATTGATATTGTTTGGTATGAATGTATTTCAGGGCCAGAATCAGTCCGTTACAAATATACAGGAAGTAGTTGTTGACTTAGACGTGCTTTGAAATCTTAGAGGCTTCGCTACACCGAGTGTTTCTGATGTCACTCTCAAAAAAGGGGTCAGTACCAAGCGGCAACCTCCAGTTTTAAAATACAAAGCCCATGCAGAAGTGCAAAAAACTGCAGTTCCTCGAGCGTCCACTTGAGGCTGGCTGCAGAAACACAGGAAACCACATACACACCCATTCAAAGAAGATGATCTATACAGCAGAAATAAACATGTTTACAGCCTGATGAATTGCAGGTTATAACACCTCCGCATGGGCTTCATATTTTGAGACCAGAGGTTGCCACTTGTGCGGAAGTGCTAAAAACTGCAGTTCAGTGAGCGTCCACTAGAGGCCGCCTGCAGAAACACCGGAATCCACATACACACCCATTCAATAAAGATGATCTATTAAGCAATAACGAAGATGAACTTTAGACGGAGTCCTGAGGAAATGCTACATTCAAATTCATGCTAGTTTTCCATGACTACCAACCCTAGCTTTAAGATTACCAGTTTTGCCCAAATAAGGGCGTGGCTGACTTGATTGAAGTCCGCCTCTTTACCTCACACTAGCTTGGACGAAGTTAGGTTGAGTTCAGCATTTCCAATATGGCAGCCGCCGCCGCCTGGCTTCAAAACAGCGCTTCAGGAACAGATGGGTGAACAGGGATACTACGTCCCTTTATCATACAGTCTATGGTCGCTGCGTTCCTCTCATTGTCCGCCTGTGGTCTCGCCCTCTGTCCCTCTTATCCTTGGCTGCCTCCCACAGTCGCACTCCGTGTTGATTTGATGTTACCTCTGGCGGCCCCTCTACAGCTGGAAAATCCTCTCCAGGGAGCAGGAAATGTAAATACAATACGTGATTTTATGGCTCTTCCTCATCAAACACAAACAGTGCAGAGGCAGTGACTGCAGCGTGATTTCAGTATCATCATATACTGTATAAACTGCGTCTAATTCAAGCCCACTGTAGGATTAGAGCAGAGGGGAACTAATCCTGGAGTGGGCATGAACAGAACATGCTTTAAGAGCAGAGTTACCCTCTGTGTGTACGACACTGTACTGAATATGCTGATTCTCGTCTTTGATGGATCTTTTTTTAACCGAGCACATCTTTGAATGTAAATGTTTGTGGTTGTTTCCTCCAGCTCGTTGCTAACAGGAAGGAGTAAGATGCTAAATGAGGCGTCTGTTGTGACACTTGAAGGCTCCCCTGCAATTTACTCATCACACCTCAGCTCGTCTCCGGGTCGAGCTGCTGTTAGCAACACTACCCACGACTGCCTCTCCACATCAGCATTGTCCTGCACACACTTACACATTTGTTGTGTGTATCTTCACTGCCTGTGTTTGTGCACATGTGTATTCTTGATACGGTGACAGTGTGACTCACAGCGGTGGCGTCACACTCTTAAAATAGCAGGGCCAGAGGGCGGGGTTGACAGGCGTGGGTCAGCGTCACTCGATGTCTGTGTATCTATAAGGAAAGGGTAAGGACTTCCTCCCCGGGCTCTGTGCACACAATGGCTTCTGGGGCGGTCAGCGCTGTGACTCCCGGGCGACGCACAGCAGGGTGTGATGCTGCTTCAGGAGGAGGGAGGCTCGAGCTGGAGGAGGAGGCGGCCTCTTCCGTTCATTCAGTCACAGTTATTCCAGCTCACGTAGGAGCTCCCGGTCATCTCAGTGTCGGATGTTTCACAGTTGAAGGAGAGGGTGAATGAAGAGATCGATCTCTGTCTCTGCAGCTTCGTGAGCAGACTCTGATGTCACCAAATGAAAGTCTGGACTGTAATCTGAGTTATAGAGCGACACAGTGACTCTGCTCTTCATCCTCAGAGCTGATCTTTTTACTGTGTGTATTTAAAATGCTGAATTGATTCCTCCTGGCTTATGACAGGAGGATCTGGCAACTGTTACCTCATTTCAAGAAGGGCTGTAAAAAAGAACAATACAGTAAAGTCTTGATATCAAATTTTATGATATTGTCTGGGTTTTCAAAGACACTGCATCAATCTTGGAAGTATTAGTTTTCAGGATACTTATTTTCCAGATTTCACAGCCCTCTTTCAAAGACGCCAGGAGAAGGAAAAAGTTCTTAGACATCAAAACTTTGGCGTTTAAGGACGAGTGTTTCTGTACATAGATCATTTGAATATGCTGCCTTCAGGAACAGGGTGACCCTCACGAACTCCTGAAGCCTGACAGAGAGAGTCACGCAGTAAAGGTGTCTTTTGTGCAACAAGTTTTGCTATGCCACCGTAAAAAAAGGCCTTTGAGTATATTCTTTTAGTGTGTATTACAAAGTGGTTCATGGAAAATCCGTTTTCCGGGCAGGAGTTTTGTAAAGTCAAGGAAAAGACATCACATTGGGTTCTGTTTCCCTCTTCTTTAAGGTCCCTAACATAAAGAAGAGTATCAGAAGTGTCTGATTAAAGGGATGGAGCGACTGAGATCATTTTCTTTACAGTATCAGAAATCAGGCTAGATATAAACATGACTTCAAGTAGCCAGAAACCTCATGAGGAAACACCTTCAAACCAAACCAGAACCAGTCTGGGATCAACACATGGTCAGGTATTTGGGTCAGTAACATAATCTGGTTCGGTTCTGCTACCAAATCAGACATGAGTAGACTGCAGAGGGGATCATCGGCGACCCCTGCCTTCCCTCCAGGACCTGTACTCCTCCAGGATGAGGAAAAGGCGAGGCAAAATCCTCACAGACCCCTCTCACCCGGGTCATCCACCTCTTCGACCTGCTGCCCTCAGAACTCTGAGCACCAGAACATCCCAACACCGGAGCAGCTTCTTCCCTCAGGCCTTATCCCTCATGAACAATCACACTGTGAACCATTGAAGACTCCTGTGATACATCACATACATGTGCAATACTTTGATTTCTGGTGCATGACCTCAAGAACCAAGTGCAATATTGCAATTTAATCCATAACATGATTTATTATTACATTCATCCACTGTAATGTGAACTCTGACTTAGGCTACTTTAACTTATTCATGTCTTTAAAAGTACTTCTGTACCTCTCTTTGTGCAGATTGTATTTTTATTAGAATTTCTGTGTTTAGGTCTATATACTTATTGTCCTTACTGTCTTGTTAAGTCCCAGTGTTACAATCACCACGGCAAATTCCTTGTGTGTGTGAACTCACTTGGCAATAACGAGTTCTTCTTGTTTTTTTGGTAAAGTTACATTTTTTGGCCTCTTTGCCTTCCTTTGACAGGACAGCTGAATAGAGACAGGAAATGTAGGGAGCAGAGAGTGGGGGAAATATGCAGGAAATAGTCGACCGGCCAGGAATTGAGCCGGCGACCCCTGCGATGAGGACTGTAGCCTCTGTATGTGGGGCGCTTAGACCGCTAGGCCACCAGCGCCCCGGCAATGAAGCTTTCTTGATTCTTGATAAAATCTGTCCCTATATCTACGCTGACCACACTCAGCTTGGTTCTGCCCCCACGTGTCTCTGTTTACTCTCTTGTATCCCCATCCTCCACAGCTGAGTCTGATCACTCGCTCATTTACATTTCTCTAGAAAGTGTTTCCTTTCCTCCAAACGCTAAATTAGGGATCATCTGGGGAGCAGTTGAACTGCGATTGACCTGAAAACGTTAATTAATGAGGTGTATAAATCACAAGCATCATCCTCCCAGGGAATATCAGAGAGTCTGAACTCATTCTCCCTCCAGAGTTTCTAATTGTAATCTCACTTAAACGAGAGATAGCCACAGGAAAGGCCTGTCAAATCACGGCTAACTCTCTCCTTCTCTCTCTCCTTCTCTCTCTTCCCTGCAGTACCTGGGCCATGTGGAGGTGGAGGAGTCCCGAGGCATGCACATCTGCGAGGACGCAGTGAAGCGGCTAAAGACGGTATGTTTCACTAGAAAACCCCCCCTCAGTACTTCTAGGAACGAGGCTGCTAAATACCAGACACAGTCCTACTTCCTCTCTCTCTCTTCGTGTCTTATCTCTCCCCGCCTAGTTTCCCTCACTGTGCTTCCAACATCCTAACTCCTTCTAACATTTCCTCTACTTCACGAGCCACCGAGTAGTTCTGTTCTTTCATGGTTCTGAATTCCTGCCTGGTTCACGCTGAACATCAGGGTCAGGGTGTTGCTGTTTGTCAGAGAGGGTCTCCTCCCATCGTGACCCTCAGACGACCTCCAGGGGTGTCGGGGTTGGATCTGAACGTGTCTTCCCCCCTCTCTCTCTCACCCTCTTCGTGCTCTGTCTCAGCCGGAGGAGACAGACCGGCATGTACTTCCTGCTGCAGCAGATTCCGGTGGAGTTACGCAAAAGGAACAAATTCCAGTTTAGGGAGCAAGAGGAGGGGGAAGCCGGGGAGCGATTGCTTTTCCGTGCTGTCAATTGTTCCCAAGGCCCCACCCAGGTCATAAACTCCTGTGGGTTAACGAGTCTTTAGTCGGAGCCAAACTGAGTCGGCAGGTCTGCTTCTGGATTCTTCTGAGTGTGTCTCTCTGCAGACGGAGATTTCTGTGCCAAGAGGATCTGAGAAACTATCGATGACAGCTTTCAGTTTCAGTTTGAAACTCCATCTGAGGATCTTTTCTTCTTCTTCTGCTGTAAACTTAAATAAAGAGCCTTCATTGGTTTTATATGTTTGACTCAATGAGCTGTTGAAGACATCTTGAGCCACTGAGAGCCGTTTGTCAGAGTGATGGTGCTGTAAGATACGCCCGCCTGGAGAATAACTTCATATTTTATGAGCACAATTAAAGGATATTAAACACATCAATTTTCACACCATTTAAAACAGCGTTATGAAACAGAAGCTGTTTAACTGGATGAGAGAACACATGCACATACACATACACACACTGCTTCTTCCCACTCATTCATTCATTCATTCATTCATTCTCATTTTGCTGCCTGAAGTTCGACATTTTTGCGTAGACTTCCTGTTTTTTTGAGTTGTACATATTTAGACAGGACAGCCGATACGCCTGTTCATCTTTGGACACTTATCTGCTCTGACAGCCTGTCAGTCAGAGGAAGCCAAGCACTAAAGGATGCTTCATAATATATCCTAGTTTACTTTATAAATTAGATAAACAAACTTTAAAGAGAAGACATCATTTTGGCATTAAGACTTTGGATGAGCATTTTTAAAAACAAGCTTTTTTGGTGTTCAGTGGGAATTATGCTGCAAATATTGGACTAGTTCCTCTGTGTGCATGTGCAGACATGAAGAGTGGAGAGATGAGTGACTGTGCAGAGTTGTTGCAAAAATTGCACTTGACTGTACTATATAAAAAAAAAAAATACAATCAGATAAATACCAGAAAATTAATTAGAAATAGAATAAAATTGTTACATTAAAATCAATAGAATCAAATACAATAAATACCTGAAAAATGACATAAAATCAGATAAAAAACGTAAAAATTAAATAGAAATTAAATCAAATCATTACAATAAAATCAATAGAATAAAATAAAATAAATTAGATACAATCAGATAGATACCTGAAATATAATATAAAAATGAAATGAAATCATTACAATAAAATCAATAGAATAAAATAACATAAATACCTGAAAAATAAAATAAAACCAATTAAATAGAATCAGATAAATACCTGAAAAGTACAGTAAAATACAATCATTTCAATAAAATCAATAAAATCAAATCTGATAAATACAAGAAAAATGAAATAAAAATAGCATAACATGGTTACAATAAAATTAATAGAATAAAATTAGATAAATACCTGAAAAATAACATAAAATAAGATTAAATTAAATTAAAAATGATATTAAATCATTGGTAATTATGCAGTCCAGGGCTGAAAGAAAAAAATACTCCAAGTTGAAAGCCAGATTTAAAAAGTTAGTCTTAAATTTACTTTCAAATACACCCAGGAAATGAAAGAGAGTTCCTCTGGGTACTTACTTAAGTCAGTAATAGGAACATTTTCTCATAGACTTGCATACATTCATACATAAAAAATGCAGTTATAAGGCACTTTCTCGTTGGCTTCACTTCTGAATATAGAGTCTATTTCCACTGTTAATATACCGCCTTTTACTTCAACACACATCTCACACATTCTGTTAAACACACACACACACACTTATAAGAAACAGAAAAGCAGTATGAAGTAAAAGAAGTAAAAGAAGTATGTACATCACTTTTTGACACCCATAGCATCATGTTCCTGTTTCTCAACCACACTCATTGGGTCAAACACACACTCGCAGCGAAACACGCACGCAGTCAGAACACACAGATCGGGCCTCACAGGCAAATTATTCATACACACACACACACAGGAAGAAGTGCACCCGGAGGCCCAGCAGGCGGACATACTGTATACACGCTGGTGTCTGATGAGGTCACATGGTGTACACAGAGCCCCCGAGGCTGTCAGGTCTTATTGAGTTTCATTCATATTAACACAGAGGACAAAATGGAGCCAACATACAAAGAGAGGCGACGCGAGCATCTCAACCTCTCTTCATGTGATGCCTGACGTTCAGAGACTCTGCTGATGATGATCCATGTTCATCATTTGTGAGGGAAATTAGCTGCAGCCACATTCAAAATCCACGCCTAGCGTTAGATATTAGATATAGTGTTATGTTTCAACCTTTGAATATAGAAATCAGTGATGTTTCATGTGATTGCCGGTCATTCTGACAACAGGAAACATGGGAAAAAATATATAAATGTAAACAAACCTTCAGAAAAGTCACTAAACAAAAAGTGAATGAAGATTAAATACAGAACCTGTGCATCATTTCTGCCACAGTCACGTCTTGTTACACTTTGGACGTCCTCATCTTTGTTATAGTCTGGATCAGGAAACCTCCAAGGACTTAAATCACCCTCCTTTATTTTCTTCATTTGAGAAGATAATATCCACATCCTGACATTAGCAGTCAGACTCATGAAATGTGTCCCAGCTCTACCTGAGCGCCGTCTTGTTTCTGACTTGATGAGATATCCTGAGACGGGGAGAAACGACACTCCTGCGCTCGGGGGGAAAGCTTTTTCAAATATCTCCATAATTTGAAAATTCATAATGCAAGAGATGTAATGTTTGCCAACACGTAGTTCAGGAGCGCAGAGCAGCAGACAGACACGCTGCTGTGTGTCACCCTGCCCTTCACTTCTGATTAGTTCTGTACTCGGTGATTTTCAGACAGAGAGTGGGATTGTAAACCGGCGTCCTGTTATCCCGAGCTGCTCTCTTTACGGTGACGCAGACGATGAAAAACACAAAGCTGTGAATTAGTTTGTGAAAGAAAGTTTGACTCAGGAGTTCTCACAGTGATCTGAATCATAGATGTGTGGTTGTTAACCGAGCTCCACACCTTGAGAGGCTTCACATGATGTGAGGGCAGATTCCTGAAAGTTACATCAGAGACGCAGCGAGAGATTCAAATATAGACTCTGATGGAGAAACGGAAGAACAGCCACATGTGAGTCTTAGTGTCCCTGTGTGCATCAATCAATCAGACTTTAATTATAAATCTTAATGAGGAAACACTGGAGGTGAAATGACATGTTAAAACTCAACACAGGAAATTAAACTCACCAAAATAAAATACATTTCTAAGATAATAAAACACTAAAATATTAAAAAATTAAAAGAAAATAAGATTCTGTACTTAAAATTAATAAATCAATACAATTAAATAAATTAAATTAAAAGTGACTAAAATTTGAACTAGATAATTAATTAATTAATTAAATTAAATAAATTAAATTAAATTAAAAGTGACTTAAATTTGAACTAGATAATAAATAAAAAGATAAATAAAAAAATTAAATCAATCAATTAAAAGTGACTTCAATTTGAACTAGATAATAAATTAATTAATTAAATTAAATAAATTAACTTCAATAAAAGTGACTAAAATTTGGACTAGATAATAAATACATTAATTAAATTAAATAAATTAAATAAAAAGTGACTTAAATTTGAACTAGATAATAAATAAAAAGATAAATAAAAAATTAAATCAATCAATTAAAAGTGACTTTAATTTGAACTAGATGATAAATAATTAATTAAATAATTAAATAATTAAAATAAAATAAATAAAATAAATAAAATAAATAAAATAAATAAAATAAATAAAATAAATAAAATAGATAAAATAAAAAGTGACTAATATCTGAACTAGATAATAAATGAAAAAATAAAGCAGGGTGAAATAAAACTGTTATAAGAATCAAACTCAGTTAAAAGCGAGACTAAAAAGGTTGGTCTTGAGTTTGCTTTTAAAAATGTTTATGTTTTTGCTCTGTGCTCTGCGTGTTAGTGGTCTAGCTGTCTATGCGTGTGTGTGTGTGTGTGACAGCTCCATTGTTCTCCCAGCAGCCTTTGGGACAGTAATGAGAGTTTTCACACAGCCCGTGACTCAGAGGGGAGGATGGAGGTGGGTGTAGGAGGAGGAGGAGGAGAAGGAGGCTGCAGCAGCACACTGCAGCACCATCAACCTCCAAGCTGCCCTTCTTGCTTTGTCATCATGACATCACTTCCTGCTGCTGCTGGCTGACGGCCCGGGGCAGGACGGGCAGGACGTGTGCGCTCTGTGTTCTCGCAGTGGGAATGTTTTCGCTGTCGCTCAGGAGCTTGCTGGTGACCTGGAGTGCTTCCTCTGTGCAGACTGGGTGGAGCACCCCACCAGGAGATTCTGACATGCTGAAAGAATTCCAATTGTGTTGGTACATCAACACCCGGCCGCCTCGGGGGCCGTCATTGACGGGCTATCTGATTCCATTAGACAGAGAGTATATTAGGTGCTGTTTTGACTTTTAGCGTCACATGGTATGAAGAGCTGCCTTTTCCATTACAGCAGATACTTCCGGAGTAAACACCAAACAAGGGCAACTACAGAACACATCCTCACTTAACCCAGAGCTCAGCTACTCCGAGGAGCTCCACAAACATGCCCCCAACTTCACTTCAACATGTCACTCTGTAACATGTTATCATTAGCATCAGGGGATTTAGTTTGTAGGCAACTATCCTCCTTTGTGTTTCATGTGTCCAGACTGGTGATGCAATAAATTAGACTTTTTATTTATTTAATATTAAAGTGTTGCATAATGATACAAGACTGGAGAGAGACATGACAATACAATATATACAATATACAAAACAAAGCAAAAAACAAGACAACAAATAAAATCAATTAATAATTAATAGAGAAACATTAAATAAAAATCAATTAATCAATTAATAATAGTAATAATAATAGATAAATAAATACAAAAATAAAGAAAAATACAATATAATAATAACAATAATCATCTTGAATAATAATAATAATAATAATAATAATAATAATAATTACTACCATTACAAATGAAATACAAAATTAATATTTAAAATAATAATAATAATAAATCCTACCATCACATAAAATTAAATAATAATAAATAAAATAAAATAAATAGTAATGCAAAAAAAATTAATATTAAATAATAATAATAATAATAATAATAATTATTATCATTATTACTACCATCACATACAAATGAAATATAAAATGAATAATAAAAAAAAAATAATAATAATAATCATCATTATTACCATCACATACAAATTAATAGATAAATAAATAAATAATAAAAATGATAATAATTATTATTATTCCTAACATTACATACAAATTAAATACAAAATTAATATTAATAATAATTTTAAAAAAAAACATTATTGCTACCATGACATACAAATTAAATACTAAATAAATAAAAATAAATAAAATAACAATAATACTTAAAAAAGTGAAGGAAATTAGACTGAAAGTTCTCTCTGTCTCTTCCAGTAAAGCTGTTTCACGTTGATTCAAACCTCTGTCACACTCAATCTGTGATGCTGTTAGTCGTCTATGATCTCTGATGGAGCTGTGTTTACAGGTGACCCTCCTCATGACATATCGGTGCTTCCACATTCTCTGACAGTTCATAAAGTAGAGCAACATCTCTGCTGTCCACGCTGAAGAACAATCTGCTGCTGTTGACTTCGCTGTTTTAAGTTTGAAGCAAACGTTGTGAAGGTGTGACGTTGCACAGAGTCTGCTTGTAGAAGATGTTGCACAAGATGTGTGATTTGTCGCTGCACATCCTGCTTGTGGTTGGTGTTGTCTTTAAGGGGCTGGCATGACTTTGAGAAACTTGTCAGATGTAAAGTTGAAGTTTCCTGCTCAGTCATTTTATCGTCTTCACCTCGATCTTTAAAACTCTCCTCTCTGCCCCTCGCTGTAGTTTCATCCCGGCTCTCTCATTGAATGCATTGAATACTGTGTCACCTTTCTGTTCCTGTTATACATTGTGTTTGTCTTTTTAAGCAGGTTGTATTGTGGTGTTGCAGAGAAATGCCTCCAATCCCCCTCCCCCCACACCACCCTCACATTCAAGTTTAACCTCCTCCATGTAGAGACTCTTCCTCCTCCTGACCTTAGCCCACTAACTCTAGCTGTGCAGCCTCTACCACCATCTGCATGTCTGTGTGCTCCTCACAAACACACACAAACTCACTAACAAGCGCTTAGCTCACTCCCGATGAATCTCCAGAGCTGGTTAACACGTTAAATCATGCATTAACATGGGGCTCCGAGTGCCGGCTCCACCGTGGCTGTGTAACAGGAGCAGAGTGGCACTCCTTTTCACAGCTTAGGGGAGGAGAGGAACTCTCAGGGAGGGAGGGGGAGGATTAAGACCGGGGCAGGGTTTGATTGTGGTGTCTTTGTGTGGTTGTGGCGGCCTAAACTTGACCCCTGACTCCGTCTGACCGGTGCACAGTCACAGGTTTGACTCAGAGGTCAAACATGCCGCCTGTGGGAATCTGTTTCTGTCTGCTGAACCAGCGTGGAACGACCGGGTCCTGGTCCACGCATCACAGAGGACAGAATGAAATGGGATTTGGGATTATCCCCTCTTCATACTCTCACAGACACACACCTTAAGGGCTTGCCTTCTTTATCTCCTCTGCCCAGGCAGCTGTGAGTGCTGCTGCGTTAGCTGCTGTAGTCTTGTCGGGTTGTTATTGTTATTGTGTAAATAAGTGAAGAACTTCAGGGTGTCGCTGTCATCACTTCATTTAGTTTGCTTCTCATGTGGTCACACTAACAGGGAGGGCTGGGCGATGATTCAAACAACTGAACCATAAAGCGTGATGATTTGTGTTTATTATCGATGATGCATTCTGGACGCTCCTCAAACAGATATGGATCGGTCTAACAGCCTGATAAACAGCAGCAGACAGTCAGTCTGCAGTTTTTTAGTCTGCATGTCAAAGTAAATGTCAACGCTTCCCCAAAGCAGCGCCGGATACACGGACGAAGAAAGTCAACGCTCTCTGGAAAAGAGAGAAATGAGGGAAAACAAGAGGCCTGAATTAAACTCAGCTTTCTTACGGTCAAATTCTACCAGATCCGTCTCCAATCCGTCACAGCACCGGGTCTGATAGTTTTCTATTCTAGTCAATGTGTTAACTTCCACTGGATCCGCTTTGGAGCATGTCGCATCAATCTCAACAGAGCAGATGGAGCGGGACAGGAAGTCAGGTTTCACCAAAACAAAATGAAAACATCCGGTTAATTTTCAGAATAAAACACTCTGTGTTCTCACCAGATCGTATTTCACTTAACTACAACAACAAACCAAAGTCATGATGAGCGGGGCCAGGCCTGGAGTCAACAGGTCAAACCTCGGTCACATGACTCCAGCAGGTTTAGGAGCAACATATGATGCCATCCAGACGATGCCACCTTACATATTGTAGCGCCAAACCACATTCTGCAAGTATTACAACAGCATGGCTCAGAAGTAGTAGAGTCCAGGTGCTGAACTGACCTGCCTGCAGGTACGGTTGTGTCGTCTGTCGTCTTATACAGACTCTGATTCCACTGCATGTCATTACTGCAATACTAATTGCACATCAGGATGTATTGAGCTTCTTATTCTTCATATAATGCTGCATAACCTTTACGGCGAACTGTCATGATGAGCGGAGCCAGGCCTGGAGTCAACAGGTCAGAGGTTTTCAGAGGACCAGAAAGACAACATGGATGAGGAGAGGAGGAGGAAAACCTTGGTCACATGACTCCAGCTGTCTCTGTGTTTGTAATCACAGCAAACCTTGAATGGTGATCACTGAATGCATCTCCACCTCAAACAAGCCCAGAGCAGAGACACACGCTGAGCTAAAAGCCCCTTTCACATCGCAGCACAGCTCTGTGTGCTTTAATGCTGCTGCAGCGTCATATCGCTTTCCCAGCGTGTGATTCAACATCGCGTTACAGTCGCTGCAGAAGCACGAGAGCTAAACACACAGCGGGAGCCTCACACGCCGTCTCTCCCCTGTGACGCCCCTGTTACCTCCTCTGGACTATTTTTCCCCTCCAACCTTGAGACGTTGAAATGTAATGTTAGCTGCAGCCCGTCCTAATCTGCCGTGACCACCTCGTCCAAAATCTGATCATGAGCGTGTTTCTGTGATGTCGCCCAGCCCTACTAATGTCTTCAACATAAAGGCAATAACAACCACAGCATCACCCATTAAAACCTCCATCAGAGCGGCTTCTTGTGGAGCTCCCTGATTCACTCCCTCCTTCCCTCTCTCTCCCTCCTTCTCCTTCTCTCTCTCACTCATAACCCAGCTTCACCTCCACCTCCACCAGAAAACAAATAAAAACCCGAATCATTTCCCTCCCCGCGGGCTCCAGACAATTTTTAGACCTCTTAGGTAACATTTTCATGCCTTGTTCCTCCCCCGTCTCCTCCACCCCTCTCACCCGCCCTCCTCCCCCCCCCCCTTTTTTTTTCACCACATCCACTTCCAGGACAGGAAATTCTTCAAAGGATTCTTTGCAAAAGTAAGTTATTGCTTTGTGTGTCTGAGTGTGTCTCTTGATTATGAGCATTGTTATTATTATTATTATTTTTCTTCCTCTCACATAACACCTCACCCTTTGATCACACCCCCCACACACATGTACACACACACACGCACACAGAGAGTCCGGATTGAGACAAACACACTGATGCATGAGTCTCTGAGCAGGTGGGCTGGTTCAGACTGGGGTGGGGCACTTTGTGTGTTTTGTTTTGTGGTGTGTGTGTGTGTGTGTATTAACAGGCGTGCCCTTTCTCCCTTCAGCCCTCCTTCAATGAATCAAGAGTGGAACAGTAAACAGTTTGAGTGAATGAGTGTTTCCTTCATGTGCACACACACACACACACACACGTCTTTATGTGACTCTTGTTCTAACCATCGCGGGCCACCATCGATGCATCAGAGCACCAGATCTCAACCTTCTTGTTTCTTTAAATCAAATCTGGGATCTCCTGAATGACACAGCACCTCTCCCTGAATCATGTCCTCTCTCCTGTCTCTTACCTGGTGCTTTCTCTTCCCTCACAGGTGTGTGTTTTCTGTGTGTACTGACTGGATTTGTGTAAAAAGGAAAACCGAGCGGTGGTGCAAAAGGGAACGACACGGAGACACTGGGAAATGTTTCTCACTCGCTCCTGTCCTTGTTGTGTTTCTGTTGCAGGCGGGGAAGAAGCCGGTGCGAGCTGTGTTGTGGGTGTCTGCAGACGGTCTACGTGTCGTAGACGACAAAACAAAGGTAACACATCCCCTCAGTCTTCACACACAGGTTTGAGCTCACCTTGATGTAAAGAAGGAGCTGTGTTAGGAGGAACAGGAGGCTTAGTCATGATATAGAAGCTGCTGTACCTGTGGACTAGTGACCTCCAAAAGACTCTCCTTTGAGATGTGTGCTCACTGCACCTGCAGGATTAGACAGGACTAACAGTAAAGGTCACACTGACACCTGCTGGACACCACTGGTACTACATCAAACTAACCCACTGATGTTTTAAAGGGACTTTGGTATTTTAAAGTCTAGGGCCAATCTCACATATTTGATTGGAACAGAATATATTTAGTTTTTTAAAGATATGTTTATTGGCCTTTATTGGGAGAGACAGGAAATGTGGGGAGTAGAGAGTGGGGGAGGACATGCAGTAAATGATTGAGGCTGGAATCGAACCTGCAACCTCTGCAACGACAGCCTCTGTATATGGGGCATGCGCTTAGACCGCTAGGCCAGTGGCGCCCTCAGGACACCTAGCAGTCTAAGCGCCCCGTTAACAGAGGCTGTAGTCCTTGTTGCAGAGGTTGCTGGTTTGATTCCCGGCCACAGTCGTTTCCCTCACTATCTACTCCCCACAACTCCTGTCTCTCTTCAGATGTCCTATCTATCAGAAAAGACAGAAATGCCAAAATATAGATGTGTATATATAGAGAGAATATTTTGGTGTTGATGCAGTGAATCTCTGCAGCCTTTAAAACAACCTGCAGCACATGCTCACAAACAAAAACAGCTCGAGGGTTATTTAAACTGTCTGATAAACTTAAATACAGGATCCCTGCAGAAATAGACCTTCTAAGTTTGAGATTAAGACTCTTAAAGTTACCTGACTCTATTCACTAAAACATGAACTTACCTCACAGAACAGAGCGTGGAGTTCCTGTGTGTGTGGTTTCTTTAGAAATTACACAATATTTATATATATAACACACATTAAAATGAAAATTGACTTCATTGAAATTCAGTAAACATGAGACTCCCACTCTGAGAATTAATATTCTTGTGTTTTAACAGTGGAGTTAAAATAGCTCAGAGAGGAGTGAAGGTTTTTCTTGTTTCAAGAAGCTCTTATATTATTATTTTATTGTTTTATTATTATAATATGTACTTGTTTTAGTGGAAAATAAACATTTTATCTGTATAAATATCATTGTTTTTCTTTATGTCCTCATCTATCAGCTTTAAAGTCTTCAGTTTCTGTCCGTTTTAACATTATTTGCAGTTTTATTCTTCCTGCTTTGAGAGGAATTGTGAGTTTTATTTACATGTTATCTCACTGAGTTGGTACAAATGTGTTTTTAGTAGGATGTAGACATCAAGAGAGAGAATATTAAACGCTGCAAACCCAGGAAAATATCCAGAGATGTGTTTTATTTAAAGAGAAATATAGGAGTCAGAGGACTGTAAGACAAGAAGAGACAATAATCAGATACCTGCTCTTGGATAAGGAAGTAATAATGAAGTAATAATGAATAAAAACTCCTCATCTTTCAGGCTCTGAGCTTCCTCTCTGTGAAGGCTAATATTCAGCCTCGGGTGCAGAGCAGCACTCACTCACTCGTAGTGGTTCAGATAAATTTGAGCCCTCTTGAAGCGTCCACGTTGTTGAAGCCCTGTTCACAAAGTAATCACTCTGCTGTGTTTAGATTTGTCTGGACTGAGTGTCTCTTAACCCTGGCAAGAGGTTTTATTATAATGAGGTGCAAATGTGTTTTTGCAGGACCTGATTCTGGACCAGACAATAGAGAAGGTGTCGTTCTGCGCCCCGGACCGGAACTTCGAGAGGGCGTTCTCTTACATCTGCAGGGATGGAACAACACGACGCTGGATCTGCCACTGCTTCATGGCCATCAAGGACTCGGTGAGTTCAGACTGAACTAACAACAATAAAGCTTTGTGCTCATAATGAAATGTTTTAACTTCCTGCTGCAGATAAAAAGACGTTCATTCTCTGCATTGTTTCAGGGAGAACGTCTCAGTCACGCCGTCGGTTGTGCATTCGCCGCCTGTCTGGAGCGAAAACAGAAGCGAGAGAAGGAGTGCGGCGTCACGGCGACCTTTGACGCCAACAGAACCACCTTCACCCGGGAGGGCTCGTTTCGTGTCACAACAGCGACGGAGGCGGCAGAGCGGGAGGAAGTCATGAGGCAGCTGCAGGATGCTAAAAAAGGTTTGTCCGTGCGTTCTCGTGACCATTTCTCTCTGACCTCACGTTACCCCTCCTCTTCATCGTTGCTCTCCTCTAACAGCAGAGACAGATGTGGCCGCCGCCGCAGCCACCAGCGTGACAAACTCCTCCACACACCCGTCAGGAGGCTCACCTTCCCCCTCGTCCTCCCCTCCGCTCTCCGCGGGCATGCTGGGACCCCAGGCGATACCGCGCAGACACGCACCGGCTGATGTGATCGCCAGGCAGGGCTCCTTCAGAGGCTTCCCGGTTCTCAGTCAGAAGACCTCTCCTTTCAAACGACAGCTGTCACTGCGCATGAACGAGCTGCCCTCCACCATGCAGCGCAAGTCTGACTTCCCCATGACGAACACAGGTGAGTTTGGATCCTGACCAACTTCTACAACAACCTTCAGGCACAACAGAGAGAAAAAATCACTGCAGAGAAAGAAAACTGCTGAAAGTTCTGTAACTTTCTGTAGTTAAAAGTCTTTGAGCAGGATCACATTTCCAGAGAGTGAATCAGATTTGTCCTCTTCATGTTTCTCTGTCGTCCCTCAGTCCCCGAGGTGGAAGGAGAAAGTGACAGCATCAGCTCGCTGTGCACTCAGATCACCTCAGCTTTCAGCGGACCCCCTGAGGACCCCTTCTCTTCAGCACCGATGCCCAAACCAACCTCCTCTCCACAGTCTCCTGTAGCACCAGGTAACACCTCCTTTTTTTTTAACCCCCAATGAACACTGAAGTCAAACACTGCTGCGTTAAGGTGCATGTCGACCAAGAGTCTTTTAGCCCCCAGAACTACTTTACCCTGAACTAAAAGGTTCCTGTGCCCCCATTGTTGTCTGCGTTTCGACCGCGGGCTGAATTCCCGGCTAGATTGCGCAAATCAGGCCAGTGACGTATGGAGAAAAAAAGTAAATGCACTACACCACCAGACCAGTAGAGGGCAGTAAAACAAAGAGGAATGCCATTCATCACAGATGACTCCATAGAAGCAGACGGACAGGCAGGTATCATTATGAGCAACACAACAGTTAGCCTGTTAGCATGAAGAGACTCAGCTGGCGCTGTTTTAGATGGTGCTATATTTCATCACAGATGGATTCACTGAATCAACACGTGAGAGGAGATAAGCGCGAGTAGCAAAGACGTTTCAACACGGCTTTAAAATCCTTTTGAACTCAAAAAGCCGTGATCGCAGAGATCGCCCGGTGTTTTGGTTCAAACAGCGATCCTGTTAACTGGAGACTTTCAGCCGGATGCATCCCTCATAAACGTCTTTAGACGATCATTAAATATCTGATGAGGATATTTTGAAATCTTAATAAAAACTAAACTAGTTTGCATTCCCAGCTTCTTCTTTTGAAAAGTACACACACCTACAAAAAAGATAGAACAACTAAAATCTAATGAAAGAAAGAGAAATCAAGTGAATCACAGATAGGAAAATCAATGACCGTGATTGTTTTTGGAAAAATTTGAAAAAAAAAAAATTTGAAAAAAAAGAAAATTTGAAAAAAAGAAAATTTGAAAAAAAAGAAAATTTGAAAAAAAAGAAAATTTGAAAAAAAAGAACATTTGAAAAAAAAAATGAATTTTTTTTTTTTTTTTTGAAAAAATTATAATTTTTTTTTTCTTTTAATTGATTTTTTTTTTTTTTTTTTTTAAATAAAAATTTGCCAAAAAAATGGACAAAAAATTTTTGACCCAGAGCCTGTCGAAAAAATTAATTTTCCTCAAATTTGAAATTGTTTTCCAAAAGCATAAAAAGTTAAAATTTTGCGCCTGCCGTTAAAAACATGGAAAAAGCAATGAATGAATCAACACGTGAGAGGAGATAAGCGCGAGTAGCAAAGACGTTTCAACACGGCTTTAAAATCCTTTTGAACTCAACAAGCCGTGGCAGAGATCGGCTGGTGTTTTGGTTTAAATCGCAACCCTGTTAACTGGAGACTCTCATCGTCTCTTTAGACGATCATTAAATATCTGATGAGGATATTTTGAAATCTTAATAAAAACTAAACTAGTTTGCATTCCCAGGAACTCCCTCTGTGTTTCAACAGCTGTGTAAACTCCACAAACACTGACACGTTCAGCTGAAGGTCTCCAGTTTACAGGGTCACTTTTAAAGCGGAACACCGGGAGAGACGCGTTCAAGGTGGGCTGAGAGAAGACTACTGTTACAAGCTGCTAAATCAAGAGAATCACAGCTTCTTCTTTGAAAAGTACACACACATACAAAAAAGATAGAACAAATAAAAACTAATGAAAGAAAGAGAAATCAAGAGAATCACAAATGGAAAAAACAATGACTGTGAAATGTTTTTGGAAAAATTCGAAAAAAAAAATTTGGAAAAAAAAAAAATGGAAAAAAAAAGCAAAAAAGAATTTGAAATTTTTTTTTGAAAATTTGAAAAAAAAAATTATTTTTTTTGAAAAAAAAAGAATTTTTTTTTTGGGAATTTTTTTATATTTGGAAAAAATAAATATGTGACAAAAACATTTTTGACCCGGAGCCTGTCGAAAAAATTTATTTTCCTCAAATTTAACTTGTGCTCCAAAAGCAGAAAAACATGAAAAAAAGTTAAAATTTTGCACCTGCAGTTAAAAACATGGAAAAAGCAGAGACTGAATCAACACGTGAGAGGAGATAAGCGCGAGTAGCAAAGACGTTTCAACACGGCTTCAAAATCCTTTTGAACTCAAAAAGCCGTGGCAGAGATCGGCCGGTGTTTTGGTTTAAACAGCGACCCTGTTAACTGCAGAACTCCACAAACACTGACACTTCAGCTGAAGGTCTCCAGTTTACAGGGTCACTTTTAAAAGCAGAACACCGGGAGAGAGACGCATTCACTGTGGGCTGAGAGAAGATTACTGTTACAAGCTGCTAAATCAAGAGAATCACAGCTTCTTCTTTTGAAAAGTACACACACATACAAAAAAGATAGAACATTTGAACATTGAACATTGCTCATTATGTAGCACGATAAAATTCAATTTGACCCGGGCACTCAGTGCAACATTTCTGAGGAGCTCGTGGTCAAAACGAACATTTAGTGATCTCTGTTTGAACTACAGCAGTTAATGTTGTTATGCCGGGCGAGCAGCAGAATAAGAAACAACACGCTAACTTCTGCCAAAATGAATCTGCGGCCAACTTCTCCGGCCAGCAGAGTTATTCCGTGCCCAGAGTTTGGCCGAGTCCTCCGGTCATTACGCTCTGCAGGAGCCGATCAGACTCCTGTTATGTGTTGGAGGAATTTTAAATATGCCGTTAGAGAGTCAGAGAGGAAGTGCCTGCTCACATTCCCATCACCACATTTCTGATGCTCATGTCATAAATGTGAGGAACATTTTGTTGGAAGTGTTTAATAACTGCATGTTGACATTGTGCATGACTAACATCAGACCGGGTCATGTTGCCTGACACAGCAGCCTGCTCGTACTAGCTTCTGTCTCTTATCTGCTGTAGTGAACGGCACAGCTCCCGCCTTCTCTGTCACTACTGCTGTTGCCGCGTCTGCTGCTGCTGCCGCCGCCGCCGCTGCTGTAACCTCTAACCCCCCAGTTCTGCCCCCCGCTCTGCCTGCTCGAGACACTAACCCCTGGGCTAAGACCCCAGGAGGGGCCCCGGCCTCAGCACAGCCAGGTAAGCAGCACTTCAGAGGCCTGATCCAGGAGTGTGCATGTCACAGGACGCACTGAGAGTGAACTGTCGGATGTATCTTGAGTTTGAGAAGTTGAGAGTCAAACTACAAGATCAGATGTGTGTTAAATGTGTGTCTAACATGAGTCTGGTCCTGCTGGAGGTCTCTGCCTGTTAAAGGAAGTTTGTCCTTGCTGCTGTGACTAAATGCTGCAGAGCGCTCTGCTCATGGTGGATTAAGATGAAATAGAATCTTATCTTGTTGTTTGGTCTTTGTAAACAACGAAACAAGGAGTGCAGTCTAGACCTGCTCTGTTTGTGAAGAGTCTTTGGAGCTTTATGGATAAAGAGTGATTGATTAAAGATAGAGGAAGAGTTTTTATCTTCTTATTTATCTGACAGCAGCTCAAATAGTTTCTAAATGTTAATTTGTAAAACAATCTGAGTGAGCTGAAGTGATGAATCCTCCTCTGTTGTTTGTCTGACGATCGTTCACTCACTTTGTTTGCCTTTCTGTCAACAGGAAGTAACTGGACAGCCCCCACCCCGGTGATCGTGGTCCCCCCCTCGTCCTCCCCCGTCATGTCCTCCCACAGACGCACCCCGTCTGAAGCAGACCGGTGGTTAGAAGAAGTCACAAAGTCTGTACGAGCCCCGTTGCCTAACCCAATCCTCGCCGGGGCCACGCCTCCCCCGCAGCCATTCACGGCTCCCGTTCTACCGATGCCTGTGGCTGCCCCTCCCTCCGTTCCTCCGGTGGCCTTCATGTCCTCTCTGCCCCCCGCGGTGCCCATGTTGCCCCCTCGACAGCCAGCCTTCCAGCCTCAGGCTCCGGCCTCCTACCCGATGCCGAACGGGCTGCCGTTCCCTCAGGCCAGCGTCCCCGTGGTCGGCATCACGCCCTCGCAGATGGTGGCCAATGTGTTCGGCTCGGCCACGCAACCCCAGCCCTACCCGATCCCGGCCCCCACAACACAGCTCGATGCCCAGGCTGTAGGCCACATCAGCCCCTTTATCAAACCCCCGCAGCCCGCTGCAGTGCACCCCGCCCCCCTCCAGCCAGCCAATGGCAGTGTGACCTTTAACGGGGCAGACAGCTGGGCCGCCCCGTCCCAACTGGCTCCATCATCCCCAGCCACCCAGCCGCCCCAGCAGCAGCAGGAAGATGCCTTTGAGGCCCAGTGGGCAGCCTTGGAGGGCCGCTCCCGCCAGCGCACCACACCCTCCCCGACAAATCCCTTCTCCACTGAGCTGCACAAGACTTTTGAGATCCAGCTCTGAAGGCTGCGTCTGAGATTAGAAAGGCCCGGACAATAGAGAGGCCGCCTTAGTGCAGAGGGGAGATGTGTGCTTGACTCAAGAAGAGAGGGAACGGCTTTCTCTCTCTCTTATCTCGGTTTCAGTGGACAAGCTCAGCCGGGCAAAACAGAACTGGGAGAGCGTGGAGAGCGGGGGGGAGTCAGCAGGGAGCAGAGTCCCTCACAGCAGAGAGGAGAGAAAAAAGAAACTGGCTGCTGCTGACGGCGAGAGTGCAGCTCCCCGATGTGTCATTAGCTTTGTCTGTAATGTTTTGTTTGTGCTGTGGAGAGCAAGGTCATCCTTACCCTGTGGAATATCTGTGTTGAGCCACACCCAGCCCCATGTCAACCCCCCCAGCACCCACTCAGGTGCCGCGGCTCCCGTCTCCTACCTGCTTTTGCTCAATCCAGTTCCCGGCGCCCCCTGTTGGCAGAACGAGATCTCCCTCACCTGGCAGAGGACCTGCAGCACTGAGAGAACTCGGCTTCCGCACGAGAAGTTCTCGTTGTTAACTTCCCGATCAGAAGAATAGAGTGAGACAATGCCAAAATCTTTATTTTTATGCATTAAGTATATTTTAAATAGCTTTGGAATCTAACAGAAGAGTTGTAAGTAATCGTGCCAAAGGCACAGGCTAGCTACAATGAGACATGTTCCTGTATACAAGAAATGACCGTATATATTATACATAAAAAATATATATATCTATAAAGAATCTATACTGTACACACAGCTTACAGCAGTGCTAATTTCTAATGTGATGTAAAGAGATTTGTGAAGGGACAGCTGCTTTACTTTGTTTTTATTTTAATGTTTTATTTTTGAAGAAATCTCTTTATTTCCGTCTGTTGCATCCTGTGATTGGATGCAAAGCATCTCACTGTAAATAGGGTATCATTGCAGCAACAATCAATGTGGACCTGGTGGTGGTGCCCGACTGGTTGCCTCTCTTCTTCTCTGTGCTCAGTTTGAATAGTTCGTACACATCAGTACTCAACACTTCTTCTGTCTCCACCGTCGTTCTTTTTGTGTGGTAACGATCCTGTTTTTTATTTAATGCAGTAGGATGAGTCGTCTTCTGTTTCACCACCTCTTATATTATTATTTTTTTAAGTAGTTGATTTCCAAATTTTATTATGCACAAGCACTAAAGTAGATGATTTGACCTCACAGGTGACCTTGATCAACACAGGTGAGTTAGTCTGTAGTGCTGACTCGGCCTGACGCTCAACAGAAAACTACAGGGAGATAAACGGTTTCATCTCTCACTCTCTGATTTCTCTGTCATGTTTTTATTTTTTTAAATCAAGCCTGTGAATATGATCTATTATCTGATCTATTTTTCCATTTTGTAATTATTTCATTACTTTGTTCCACTTCTTTGGAGAAATATTGAAGCTAAAAGATTGAATAAATTGATGGTGGTAGAGGAAAAAGTGGTCTGTGTTCTTGAGTGAATACCGTCATTTTCAGGACGTATGATGTGATGAAATCTGTCAGCATTAATCCTTAAAGAAGAGAGTCACTTAGTCAAGCTTTTCAGAGATCAGAGTTTTCTCCTTTCTTATAAAGAATATATTCCGTTTTTTTATATTTGTTAAATTGAAAACAAAGAAATTAAACAAGCAAACATTTGGTCAGATATTCACATTAGAGACTGTACAAGCCTCAGTGTTTTTAAAATTAAACTGAAATTATGGCTCAAGGAAACACAATCATGTAATAACTGAGTTAATCTTCTGAATGCATCAAAAACTAGAGACAATGAAATGTAATTTTATATATATCGTTATTAGTGATGGACAGTGTTGAGTAGCCTATGTATTGTTTTAAATGCCAGTGTGTTTTTTATCATTTGTATTGTACATTTGTTTACATCTTCCTGCCCAGGGACCACAGATGAAAATTAGCTTATAGCTAACTTTGGCTTGACAGTTTTTGTTTTACATAGCCCCTGTCAAATAAAGTACTGAAACAGTACAGTACAGTACTTAAAGCTGCTGTGAGGAACTTTTGATTTATATCAATTTTGGTGCCCCATTGTGGACAAAGTGATACCTCTTATCTCTTGTTCTGTACATGCAAAAGTAGTGTTTTCAACAAAAACCTCATCCTGCTGTCTTTTAACATTTTAATTTATCACACAATGTGATTATTTGCCATGAAAACAGCTGAAAAAGGATGTCAAGCCAAATGTCAATCATGTGGTCTGACACCTACCTCCACAGAGCGGTTTAAGGCATTTAAAATGACAACAGAGAAGGTATCTGTGTTGTTGTGGATGGTCTTGTTTTCTTTGAGGGTCATAAAGAGGTATCAGTGTTGGTTTCAGTCTGTTTCTCAGCTGGTGAAAAACTCCTCATAGTGCCTTTAAGGATTTAAATAATAAAGCATTATCACAAGAAAACCAATGAGAGAAATTAACCTGTAAAAATGACAAAACCAGCTTTGTTGTCCTGATAAAACAAGAAAACAAATTAACTCGTGTAATAGAAAAAAATAACGAGATATGTAAGTCAAGATTTAAAAAAGAAAAAACAACTTTTCATCACAGGAAAGCGGAGTAAATAAATGTATGGATGTCTCCTCAGGGCTTCCATACTTTTTAATGCATGTAGTTCCCTCATCTGTCCGGCAGGGGGCGCTGTGTGCAGAGCTGCGTCGTTATAAAACCAGCCCGGAAACCATGGCTCAGATTAGCATATAAAAGCAAAGGTACATGTGCGGGAAGCTGGCGTTGTGTTGGATTAAAGCGTGAAGGTAAGTTTTAAACTTCACACAGTGAACTGAAAACACTCCTCTGTGATTAAACTTCACCTCTGACTGTCTGTCACTGAGACCTGTGAGTCAACAAGCCGAGAGGGACAGAGTTCACCGGCTAGCTGCTAACAGAGCTAACGTTAGTGTAACTTTACCTCCATGATAAAAACGACTCAGACAAACGATTCTTTAACAAACAGCTTAACTCAGAGGAGATCCACTCCTCCATCTCATCCTCCTGTTCTCTCAGTATAAACAGTAACTACAGGAGAAGTGATCTAACGTTAGCTGTGAGAGTTAGCTGTGAGAGTTAGCTGTGAAGCTGGACCTTCATTCTAATGGTTTAATGACTGTATAAACATCTTTACTCTTAGTGACGTAACAGCCTAACGGTCGACCGAGCACGAGCCACTAACAGCCGTTAACTTTCGAATGTAAGGTAAAAAAAACAGTCGAAACACCTTTTAACAAGCTAACCAGGTAACCACACAACATCACCTGTGACAGGTGTTAAAGCGGATTATGTTACCCAATTATTCAGCACCCTTCTTACCACAGCAGCTCAGCCTTTACTTTCCTTTTCATTACAGTCGACGTGGCTGTTTAATGTTAAAACGGACACATTTTAAAGCACTACGTGATTACCTGGAGACCACGTTTAGTTAGCTATCAGGGAGGAGTCGAATCGTGATGTTCGAATATTCGATTAATCGGTTAATTAAAAAAAAAGTCGAATAGCTAGTGTGACTATTATATTATCTTTAAAGTGTATTTTAATACCCCCTGGTTGTAATGTGGTACAACTGCCTGACATTAGTTGTAAGGAATCTAAAAGCTGTTCACTTATTGACATTAAATAACAAAAAACTTCCATAATAATGTCATATATTTGATTAAACACCACACGTCTCAAAAAAATGTCGCCACCTGTATTTAACAAACCACATAGGTAACTTATTTAACCCTAACTTATTAACTTCACTTATCTCCTGTTATCCTTTGGGTCAATTTGACCCCAGTCAATGTTTAACGTCTCTAAAAAATATGGTTAACATATTTTTATTCGCTTCATATTTCATGACTTTTCTTAATTCAAAGGGGACAGCTGGGTAAACATAAAAATTAATATGATATGTTCCAATTTCCTCCACATATTTTATACGCATCTGTGTTCCTTGGGGTCAGTTTGACCCCTGGCTGTTTTAGCGGTTTAAAACAGAAGAAATATCTACCTGTTAGACATTTGTTTTGGTTGTTTTTGGATGATACTGAGGTCACTATAACAAACAATTTTATTATCTAGAAAAGAAAAAGCTCTGCTTTAGGGCCCTAACCTGACATCACCACACCTGTCGTACTGTGAGAACGTCTGATGGGTTGAACAACATGGGACAAGGGGGACATTTCTTTCAGATTTTGCCAGGGAGCATAAGATTGGACTCTGGAGCAGAAGTTTATGTGGTCTGACAAGTCCAGATTCATGTTCCAGAGTGATGGGTGCATCCTGGTAAGAAGAGAGGCGGTGAAGTGATGCACCCATCACGCCACCTAGTGCCTACCGTACAAGCCTGGGGGGGGCGGTGTAATGATCTTGGATGCTGCAGTCAGGTCAGGTCTAGGTTCAGGAATGAGGTCAACAGACGACCTGAGTACTGAACCAGGTCTTTCCATCACTGGAGTTCCTCTTCCCTGATGGCACGGGGGTATTCCAAGATGAAGATGCTGATGCTGATCATCAGACCCTGCTTTCTGCGTCTAACACTGACCTCCCACTCTGTCCATCCTCTATCTACATACACACACACACACACACGCCGCTCAGTGTGAAGCAGCTGGCCTGAGAAGACGCTCCCGTCGGAATCAAAGTTGGTGTTTCTAATTTATGAACCATTGAACTGAAGATGTTATCTTTGTCGTTCCAGAAGGATGCATCTCATGTCCGGATCAATACAGCAGAGCCAGGTTTGCATGGCGTCCCACTGACACAGGACAGGTAACACATCTTTTATCTTCTGATTGTAACCATTAAAGTTAGAATGATCAGATCTGACACTTTAAAAAGCTTCTCTTCTGTGTTCTTGTCTCCAGATTTGCACTTTCCATCACTCCAAACCATCATGTCTCAACGAGGACCTTTAACTGCTGTCATCACGACAGTGTTAGGGGCGACGTTAGGCGGGCTGCTCATATGGCGGGTGTACCGGACCAAAAGGAAGAGGCTGCCTTTCATCCAGAAGGTGGCTGATCCCGTGGAGGCTCCGTGTCCTGTGGAAAAGAAGTTCACCGCCGTGGAGTACGAAGAACCAGAAACGCCACTCGTACAAGAGAAAGAGTTTAAGGCTGTGGAGTGTCAGACCTCTCAGCTGCCCCCTGCCGTGCAGATACCGACCTCAGACCAGCTGCTGGGAGTCAAACCGGTGATGGTGAGCTCCGTGGAGGAATGGCAGCAGCTGTGGCCGCTGATGGAAAAGGAGCTGTCGGTGTTCCCCGTGTTGGGGCTCGACTGTGAATGGGTAAGGACTGGAGGCTGAGAGATACTAGTTTGATGATTCCTCCTGGCTTCATGTGGATGACACAGAATCATCTGATCCGGCTCTTTCTTCTCGCAGGTGTCTACAAAAGGCCGAACGTCTGCGGTCTCCCTGCTACAGATGTCCTCGTACTCGGGTCTCTGTGTCCTGGTGAGGCTGTTGGGCTTTCGCAGCGGTCAGCAGACGTTCCCTCTCAGCTTCCTGGAAGTGCTCAGAGACCCGCACATTTTAAAAGTCGGCGTCGGCTGCTACGAAGACGGAAAGCGTCTGACTCGTGACTACGGTCTGTCGCTGTCGTGTACGGTCGACCTGCGCTACATCGCCTTGAGACAGAGGTCCACTTCCTGCTGCTTTAAGTCATTCTGCTCTCTCCTGGTTTGTCTCTGTGAGTCTCATCCTGATCCGTTTGAATTCTGTCTCCTTCTTTCAGGCAAACTAAAGTGAGTAACGGCCTGAGCCTGAAGTCTCTGGCAGCAGATCTGTTGGATGTGTCTCTGGATAAATCTCTGGAGCTGCGCTGCAGTGACTGGGAGGCAGATCACCTGACCACAGAGCAGGTGATTCACTGTTTGACAGGCCGCTCCACGTTCATCATTTCTCTTATTCATCACATCTGTTAAGAATACAAAATCTCAAAAATGCTCTGAGGATCTTTTTGCTTCAGCGTGTATCCTCATCCAAAGAGCGTCTAAGACAAAGTCCATAGCAGAGAAGGAGGATCTGTTTTAGCTGATCCTGATTAGGGTTATCAGATCAGGTGAAGCACTTCATTTCTAAGAGGACATAAACTCCAGAAAGTCAAAGGTTGCTCTCTTGTGAGACTCTTGTGTCTTACGGCAACATAAAAGAGAAACATCCAATCACAGCGTCCGCTCAAGATGACTGAAAGTGCAACCTTGACTGATCATGTTAGAGTCTAGTTTTGCTGATTCCTCTCCTCTCTTCCTCCAAACTTAAGTCTTCTGTTCTCTCTCCCACCAGATGACCTACGCTGCCAGAGACGCCCAAGTCTCAGTCGCCCTCTTCCTCCGTCTCCTCGGCCTCCACTCTGAAGCCAGTCCCGCGTTTTCCAGCGGGTGCTCGTACTCCGAGTTGGCGTCCCGCTGCCAGGGCCTGGTGGACGTTCCTTTCAGGGGCCGAGGAGACGGAGAAGACAGGAGCGCGGACGGAGAGAGGAGGCGGAGGACGCGGAAACCGTCCTCTTTTGAAAGCCCAGAGTCTGGAGATCAGCAAGTCCCAGACCCTCGAAAGAACAACAAGAGGAAACCGCTGGGTGTGGGCTACTCCGCCAGGTGAGGAGGGACCACGACGCTATCAAACGAGACATGATGTGCTTCCAATCCCAAAAGCCTGCTCCTTTTTCTTCTCTCCTCTTTTATCTGACATAAAACTCTCTCTCTGTCTCACAGGAAGTCTCCTCTCTATGATAACTGCTTCCTGCACGCTCCAGACGGCCAGCCTCTGTGTACCTGCGACAAGAAGAAAGCCAAATGGTACCTAGATAAAGGAATAGGAGGTACACTAGATAACTCTAACATTACTACATGAAATCACAACGTCAGATCATCAATTTCAAAACATCTCCCTCATTCAAAAACTACTGCACGATCCAGAACCTTCAGAGCCCTCATGTGTGGAGGAAAGGTTTTGAAGTATTTGATTCATGAGCATGTTGAGCTTCCTGCACGGTCTCAGATTCTAATCTGAAGTCCTGAGATGCATGTTGAAGCTTTATGTGTATAAAACTTTCGACACACTCCAAAAAGGGAAAGGGAGAATAATTCACGGCCCCTGAGATTCTGATCTCCCATCCCTGCCCCTCGTCTGCATGTCACCCCTTCACTGTCTGTCCCCTCACATCCTGTCTGTCTCCATCAGTCCCGTCATTAAAGGTAAAAGTCTCTGATTGTATAACAAACCGTCTCTTTGCTGACTCCTCAGTGCTGCAGAGTGAAGATCCCTTCGTCGTGAGGCTGCTGTTTGAGCCGTCGGGACGTCCTGATTCTCAGCAGGACTATTACCTCACCGCTAAAGAGAACCTCTGTGTGGTCTGCGGGAAAGCAGATTCATACATCAGGTGAGAGATCTTCATCGGATTGTTTGATTTCTATCAAAACAGAAAGTGTTTGGAGTCACTCTGAAGATCAAGAAGAGGAAAGTTAAGTCTGATTTATACTTCTGTGTGGCCCCTCCTATTTCAGCCTTAAGAGTCTAAAGTCTGAAACAGATGTTTGGGTCTCTGATCAGATGTTAAGTAGTCGTAGCTGGATGAGTTATTTCAGCTCTGCAGGACAATCTAATAAATCTCTAAAGTCAAAGGCTCTGTGCTCCGTCATGTTTTGATTATTCAGTGACACTTCTTCACACATCACTTCTGATTCACTCATGTCCTCTCTCACCGCTCCAGGAAAAACATTGTGCCGCACGAGTACAGGCGGCACTTCCCCACCGAGATGAAGGACCACAACTCCCACGACATCCTGCTGCTCTGCACCAGCTGCCACGCCGCCTCCAACGTGCACGACAGCTTCCTGAAGCAGCAGCTGGCCGAGGAGTTCGCCGCCCCTCAGGGCTGCGAGGAGGGAGTCCGCCTCCTAGAGGACTCGGACCGACGGCGGGTACGCTCGGCGGCCCGCGCGCTCCTCACAGCCGGAGACGGACTCCCCGAGCAGCGACGAGACGAGCTGCAGGATCTGATCAAAGGCTTCCTGGAGATGAACGAGGTGGAGGAGCTGAAGGAGGACAATCTGCAGCAGGCCGCTGGTTTGGAAACCAGGTGAGATCAGAATTTTACAAGCCTTTGAAACAAGTTTAAACAAGTTGCATGTTGTGTCTAAGCTGTAGTGCAGCGACCCGCCACTAGTCTGGGCTGCAGCTCCTTTTAAAGCTCTACTACCTGGATGTAAACCAGCACAGGTGACAGATGTCGTCCCGTGGTGCAGCTTGGTTTGTCAGTATGTTGATCCAGTAAATGGAGATAAAGTTGAATGAAGTGTGAAGTGATCCAATCCTTCTCCAAAGTTTGAGTAACACAGACCGGTTTGTTTTGATCTGGATTACTCCAGGACTGGATTACCTGGTCTTATGTAATCAATGTTTTCCTTTCCTCCAACCTGATTTGAATATTTGATCCATCCAAAGCTTTAATCCTGCTGGATTACTCTTGAACTACAGAGTCCAGGCTCTAAGTGCATCGTAGAGTCTGACCCCTCCTCTCTCCTCCTCCTCCTCCTCCTGCAGGATCTTCAACGAGGCGTACGTGCCTCACGGTCTGAAGGTGGTTCAGGCTCACGCAGAGCAGGGCCTGCAGGGCCTGATGGATCTGGAGCGTCGCTGGAGGCAGCACTTCCTCACCACCATGCAGCCTCGACACCTCCCTCCTCTCTGGTCCGTCGACCACAACCACAGCAAGTTCCTCCGCAAGTACGGAGAGGACCTGCCGATCAAACTCAACTGACGGGTCTGATGGGGGACCGCACGAGGACCAGAAGCTGCTACAGACCGAGGCAAGAAAACTGAGTTCACTCGCCTGATGGTCAGACTTTCACAGCCACTCTTTCTATTTCTCAAGCCAAATTCTTTCTTTTTTTAAAGTGAGCAGACGAATGAACTGACACACCAGCCGGGCTGAAACGTGTCCAGCATGCGAACGCAGCTGAGGAACTCTGGACCACGTTTCTCTCGCTCTCTGGTGACGTTTGAACAATCTGCGGAAATCCCGAGCTGCTTTGCATAGAGTTTGATTTTAATAAGATTTAAATTATTTAACACTCTGCTTGTTTTCAGTCTATTGTCTGTTTTAAGTCAATAGATGAAAGGTGAGCTCCTCAGAAGCGTCATGAAATCAAACTCCGTCTTCGCCCTGTTTCCTTCTTAAAGAGGAGTTTGGTTTCTCGGCGCCTTCAGGCTCCGTCTCAGAGGTGTGTGTATAATTTCACGGCGGGAGACGGATGTAAAGACAGTAAAGTTGGCTCATTTAGCTCATCATGTAACCCCTCCGATGTTTGTGTCCTGCTGCTGACTCTCCTGACGGTCGGGACTCGTCTATGGCTCGTGTTTTAACGTGCCTCTTAATCCCCGATCCGGACCGGAGACCCGGAGCAGCCGGACGCGACCTCCTTTTCCCGTTTACAGCCGTTTCACTTCGACGTCTTTGCACAGAACCCAAACAGCACAGTGAAGAAGAGGTGCCAACTTTAATGTGATCCATGAACTTCAGCGTAACACTAACTCCCCTCCGTCCTCCCGCTCTCCTCTTTGCAAGGCAGATTTATCTTTTAGAGCGCCATAGATTTATTAACGACAGCTGCTTTGTCTTGAGTCCTGGATGTAAGCCTGCAAGCTGTTGTGTTTTCCTAAATTGTGAATGATAAAAAATAATAAAAGTAATGTTTGTATTAAAGGTGACATATTATGATCTTTTTCATCAACATATATTGTTCTAAGAGGTCCACAAAACATGTCTTTAAAGTTTATGCTCATAAAAACACTTTGAAATCAGATTCTGGTCTGCCTGTAAACCGCTCTTTTTCAGCCCTGCTCAGAACAGGCTGTTTTCTGTGTCTGTGCCTTTAAATGAGAATGAGCTCTCTGACCACGCCCCCTCAGGAAGTGGGTGTGTCCTCGGCCGTCCAGCACGTTGATCTAATGTTTACATGTTGGCTGAATATACACGGCTGCTCACAGACCCGCGTTACTTCAACCCTCTGAAACTGATCCAGAATCTGATCCTGACGGAGAGGCGCCTGCAGCAGGACCTTTCTGAAGGATTGGTCACAGATTTAGTGTTTCTTGTTGTTTTATTTATCAGTATGTCGACGTGTGTCTTGGTACACAGCTATGAAACATAGACTGTAAATAAAAACGGACAGCGTTGCTCCGCCTCTTCCTGTTGTACGGTTCTGAAGCCAAATCCCTCTCCTGGGCGCCGCCATTGTGCAGCCAGAGCCTGTGAAGCCACTGTAATAAGCTCCGCCCTACAGCGTGACATCACAAGACGCTTTGTGTCCTTTGAAGTTTCCCTCCACGGCGGCTATGAATCAAACAGGAAGTGAAACCCCGTTTTTTAAACTCTAATAACGAAAAAGAAACTGTTCAGAAAAAAGAGGCCTTGAACACAAAACAGTGAAATACTAACTACATATCACCACAGCATACGGATGGAGGAACATTCGTACCATGTGTATTTATTTTTTAAAGTTTGACTGCTCCCCCATTCAGATGAATGGTGGAGATGGATTTTTTGACCTATACTGCAGCCAGCCACCAGGGGGCAGACACTCCGCTGAAAGCCTCACCACAGGGGAGCATCCGGCTCCCTTGCTACGAACATGTAGCTATGTGGCTATGCTAACTAGCGCTAGCACTTTTCCATGAAAACTAAAACTCATCCACTAGATCAGGGGTGTGAAACATACGGCCCGCGGGCCAAAACCGGCCCGCCAGAGGTTCCAATCTGGATGATTTCGCAAAGTGAAAAATGTGTAACTGCTATTCTAATGTATCCTCTGGGGGGCGCATACAATCAGACGGCTGACAGAGGGCACCTGAACGACGCTCCTTTTTTCTATGAGGGGGGAAAAGAATATTTGCAGTTTGCATAATCTGGTTGAATTTCATAGGTTTTTAGAGCACTTCAAGATCCAATGAACACTAGAGTTTATGTACATGTGCGGTGGATCCACTATTCAGAGCCTCATATCGTGCATGTGCTTACCACACATGTGGGTGCGTCATAGGTGCTTCCTTCACTACTAACACTAGCATTACTGTGTCAGGTGACTGGGAAACCTGTGTGTTCGGTGTGTTCGCAGCAGGTTTCAGTCCTTAAAGTATATAATATTTGGCCCCACTATGAGACTCATCATGGTGAAAAATACAACAGCTGCTTTTGTAGAAAGAAAGTTCATGTAATGTGAACATTTTCAGAAAGTACTTGTACTTTTTTGCGCTAAAACAAAGGGAAACATTTGGAGTTTTCATTATTATAGGTTATTATGTTAGGGTTTTACTGGCCCGGCCCACTTCAGATCAACTCGGGCTGTATGTGGCCCCTGAACTGAAATGGGTTTGACACCCCTGCACTAGATCTTCAAATCTGCAGACGTGGGGAGTCAAACCGACCTTTGTGTTTATTAAGACAGCGTACAACTAGCATGCCTCCCTCCTAAGCTCCTTGTTAGCACACATGTGTGCAGGGAATGAAAAACGGAGGAGGGGTTGAGTTGTATTTTATACAGTCTATGGGCTGAACAAGCTCCGAGCTCTGACTTCCTGTTACAGACCGAATGGCGTTGTGACGTATGAAAAACACTGAAAACTGAAACGGCTGGTTTCAGCACACATTTACAGAAAGGTGGAGAAATCAGAACAGGGGCAGAATGGATTCTTTTACTTTTCAGGGGGTTTGTAGACAGGGACACAGATTTCAGGTAGAGAACCATTAAAAAGTTGATTTTGCATGATATGTCACCTTTAATTAATCTGCTGTGGCTTATGATGCTGAAAGAAGTCTGCAGACACAAACACGAGCACATTCATTGTTCCTTTTTTATTTCTTACAAAATCACAGTTTAATAAATAGTCTGTAAAAATGAGTACAAAAGCGGATTTCTTAACATTTCATATATGAATCACTCGTGACTTTCGGCTCAAAGGAGACTTCCGTTGGATTTTTTTGTCAGGAATGACATTTTTTTTTCTTTTTTTTTTTACAATCTAGTTTTGCTGAATTAAGGCCTCTTGATTTTGGCATCAGAACAATCTGTCAGTCAAATGTTTTGTATCTGAATTAGAGTTATGAGCTCCCCTGGTTTCACAGTTCAGTCAGAAACAGAATAAATAAATAAAAAAATACATTTACAAATAAATACCAAAAAAATGGCTCGACATGCAGATGCTGACGAAACGAAGCACATGTCTAATGTTCAGTGTTCAACACTGCGGACAGAAACGATGGCACGTGAGGCGGCTTCCTTTAAAGGGACTCCACCAAATCTCCTCCTCCTCTCGGGGAGAGGAGGAGAAGAAGAAACGCGGGCACACGTCGGGAAACACTTTCTGAAAAATACAAACGCTTTGGTGGAAATCCCTTTTTTAAGAAGTTTATCGTGACAAGGAGTGCAATCCTGTGAAAGACACTCTGACATCTTTACTGCATTACAGTGAAACCTCTGCAGGTGGAAACACACCCGGACTCCGGATCTGACTCTCGGTTTATTTTGGGGGATATTTCTGTAAAGGAAGAAGAAAGGAAACGGATAAAGAGATTTAAACCACTCATTTGTCTGTCTGTCCAGAGGGAAGCTACTTAGCTTAGCATAAAACAAGCAGCTCATTAGCCTGCCTGTATTCAAAGGTAATAAAAGAAACATGTTATTCCTTCTTTGTTAAATTGAATCCGGAGCAAACTGCGTGCTCCAAAACAATCAGAAAGTTTAGTTAGTTTTTGGCCACTAGGGGGCAGCAGACACAAGCTAGAGCACAACTTTAAACATAGCAACTTAATGAAGCAGTTTTTAATGGTAAACACTTTAAGAACTAGCGGTTTATTAAACAGTGTAATGTTATGAATCTGTTGCTCAGCCTCATTTCGATGAGGCAGCAAGAGCTCCATGTGGGCGGAGTCAAATGTTGGATTCAGCCAATGGCATGCACACGTTGAGCTCCGCCTGGAACTGCACACTGCAGTCAGGTGTACTTCAAACTTATTGGTGAATTTTTGATTAAACGTCATTCAGAAGACTTTAAAATATTTGTTCTCTTTTAGCTCTGTTTTTGGTCTCCACCACCAATAAGGGGAATATCGGGGATTTGAGCTGCTTCATGCTCTAGCTAGGTAATGCATGGAGGATATTTGTAACTTCTTGAACAAACAGCTGCAGCCTGGTGAAGCCAAAAACTTCAACATGAGAGCCTCAGGAGTGAAGAGGAACACGGAAAGTGCGACTTGACGGATTTACCGAGAGCTGAAACGAAGAAGCTTCAGATCCACGATAATCTCTTTTTAAAGTTCGGCTCCTGACGTTAGAAAAACAGCAATGTGACGATCTTAAGATTCCTTGTGCTAAGCTAAGCTAACTGGCTTTATCCTCCTCGTTAGGAGCACACAGACACATGAGTGGTATCAAAGTTTGTTTCTCAAAGTATCAAACTGCGTATATTAAGATCTCCGGTGTGTTTCCACCCGTACTACTTCAGAGGACTTCATCTTTAAATTACTGCATATTATAACTCCTTTTGTTCATCCAACAAAAGAAAAGTTCACACATCAACATGAACACCAACGCAACACACGGAATGAGAAGGCCTGTTTGAGCTTCAGCCCCAAATCTCTGGAAGTGGTTTTAAAAACGTCTCATTAACGAGCTTCTCTTTGCAGATTCAATCTCCTTAAAGGAACACTGAATAAACAATAAGGCATATTCAATTATATCCAATTCATGAACCAAACCCTCATCTCCAAAAACTACATTTTAACATTTTAAATTTACGTCAAAGAGAATTTACAGCTTTGACATGTTGATCATCTTTAAGAGGGTCCAAACCGACCTCCTCTCTCTCTCTCCAGTGTTCCACGAGAAGATCTCTCTTTCTTCCAAACAGACCTGTACGATTGTCACATGAACAGAAGATGTTGCAAAAGTAAGATTGCTTCACAGATGCAGCCTGGAGTAAATCCTAATGATCTGAAACTAAAGCGAACTCTAGGTGTGGGAAAGTGAAGCGGATGATTCCTCTAGTTTTTTTTGGTCAAAGGCTGTGTGATGATGCAGAGAGGCTTACGTTCTGTACAGCGTGACGTGGAAAGAAAATTACAGTTTTGGTGTTTTCTTTTTTTTTTTTAAACTGGACAATTGCATGATCGTTTTCGTCATGAAGTGACCCTAAAACATGTCTGACATATTTTCTAAACTACGTGGGCTTCAATGACAGAAAAAAACACACACACCGCTCACTGCTGGAAACAATCCTGCTTCATTTCATCACTGCACAGTGTGGATCTACTCAGCTGGTCTTCATGAGGAGTCGTGGTGAGAAGAACACAGAGGGGCGTGGACTTGGCCTAATGGTTAATAATAATAATAATAATAATAATAATAATAATTCATAGAATTTATATAGTGCTTTTCTAAGTACTCAAAGCCACTTTACAGAAGGTAAAACCAGAAAAAAAACATATAAATAAAACAAAATAAAAACAAAACAAGTTGTGCGCCCATGTAGAGGGTAGTCCGAGTTCGAATCCAGCCTGCGACCTCTTTCCCACATGTTATTCCCCAACTCTCTCCCAGTTTCCTGCACTATCCCCTGTCCTCCCATCTATAAATAAAGGTGCAAAAGCCCCAAAATATAAATATATTAAATACAAAATCAAAGTCACACAGGACAGATTTCACCCCCGTTAAATAAGTGAAAACTGAACTGTAGTGACTTAAAATCTAAAGATAAAGTCACGATTGTGAGATAAAAGTCACTGAAGTGAATCAAAGTCAATCTTATGGAAACAATCATAATTTAAATAAAAGTCAGAATGATGAGGTAAAACATCCAAACTTTTGAAAACATCAAATTATAAGAAAAAAGGTCAAAATGACTGAATAAGATCAGAGAGATCAGAAAGATGTAATCTTAGAAATCATAATTATGAGATAAAAAGTGGTTATGAGTGAAAAATAGAAATTAGGACAAAGTCATGTAAGTTATAAAAAGATGGAATTGTGAGATTAAATGTCATAATTTTGGGATAAAAGGTTATTTTTATAGGAAGATAAGGACACAAAGAAAAATCCATAAAATGTCAAAATCATGAGGAAATAATGAATGAAAATTAGAAGTCTAAGTTGCAAGAAAATAATTCATTATTAGGAGATGCATTACTTATAAAGAATTTTAAAAGAATCATGAAGTTAAAAAAAAAGGAATTATAATAAATTAGTAAAAGCAATTCTTAAAAATCCTGATATGTCTTTATAATGAGATAAAGAATGAATTATGATAATAAAAGCTCTTAAAAAATGCCAGAATATGATTTAAGATAATGTAATAATAATTTATATTGAACCAATATTTAAAACTTTTTTTTTTCAGGTTTAAAGGATCTTAACTTTATATTTTTTATCACATTTATTTTATTTTAATTGTACATTTGACCCCATAATTAAGACTGTTTTCCTCCTAATTATTCCTGTGACATGTTTACTACTACTCTCTTATAATTTTATATTTTCTCCTATATTTATATTTTATTTCACTGTTTTGATCTTTCATCTTCTGATTCCAGTTTGAGCATTTCTTTAAACTCTAACTCTTGTGCATGTTCTCTCAGCGTGAAGCTTCCAGAGGTCACTCTGTAGACTCTGTAGTGTCCGCTCAGCTCTCTCAGACCCTCAGAGGAGGTTTAGTAACAGGAGTTCACCACGACTCCTGCAGGAGACCAGCTGAGAGGAGTCGTCTCACTGTGCAGTGGAAACAAGGCGCTTGTTTTCCTCTAATGAGGGTGAAAACTGTTCCTCCTCCTCCTCCTCTTCCTCACTGCTCCGAACAACCCTAACTCATTATTGCTTAAATGTTATTAAGACAGAACATAAGGGACACAAGTCTCAAATCATTTCACAGTCAGACTCCAGCATGGATGATAAACGGGTCCAAACTTTGAAAACAACAAAACGTACGACTGCTCAATCTTTTTCTTTCTCTTTGTGTTCCCCTCGGGTTCTTTCCGCTCCGTCACACACACACACACACACACACACGCACACACACACACGCACACACACACACACACGCTCCAGTTTGTGTGAAGAGACACGACACGGACGTTTGCTGGTGTATTCAGGATGTAGCAAGTCACAAATTCTTTGGAGTTTCATTCGATAAGCCGAGATGACGGAGCCTGCAGGAGGAGGGGGGGTTTATGCACTGTCCCGCTGCAGGGTGCAATGTTTCCACACACTCTCTTTGCACACACACACACACGAGCTCATCACACACACACACACACTGCCTTCCTCAATGCAACTCATCTGAAAACACAATTGGCACAGATTATCAAAATAAATACCCTGGAAGCTTGGCACTATGTAAAAGAAATTCACATTTTGGAAAGAAATCTTATAAAAAACTATTGAATAATCTCAGTCTACTCCACGTCTCGTTGATCCTCACTATTACTTAGACTCTATATGCTGATGAAGCTCACACCAGTGTCGTAAACCTCTGAATGACTTGACTACCACTGAAACAATATAGCTCCTATTCAAATAGACTTTTTTTCCACAAACGGACATCGAAATGAAGTATCTAACATCTATGGGACTATAGATAGTGCTGTTGTCTGGTATGCATCTCTGTATAGTGCCTCTGTATTTTTTCTTCCCTTCCTCGTCCGTCAAACAATCGCTCCTTTAAGTGAACCCAGAGACCTCGGAGCTCTGGGGACAGATAGAAGTTAAAGTTCTCTGATCCCGCCTCAGACGGATCTTTGTGTATCCGTGTGGACGTCTTGTCAGGGTGGGTTACTCACAGGTGACCCCCGAGGATGCTGGTGACAGCCTGGTCCAGTGCGGGGCCTGACGGGGCCCTGGCCGGGGCTGCGGAGGGGCCCTGCAGGCGCTGAAGCTCCAGGATGCTGTCAATGGCACTCTGCAGATGTTCACTGAGCATGTTGTCCTCTTGGAGCGGGGGAGGCGGAGGAGGGCTGAAGCTCTGCTCCGAGCGAGGCGACGCATCCAACCTGAAGCACTTCAGTTTCGGCGCGCTGACATCTCTCAACTCGAAGCGACCGGCCTCTGGCATAGAAAGAGCATTTTTGGGGGCTTTTATTTTGAAAGTGGGGGCCGTCTGTGGGACTTCCTCTGCTGCGTCGCAGGGCAGAGCTCCGTTTGAGATCTCCTCGTCCTGCAGAGGATGCTGGGATGCTCCGTTGGGTGCCTGAGAGTGGCGTTCAGTCACAGCTCCGCCCCCGTTGGTCAGCTGACCTGTGTGGTCCCTCTTGAGTCCCGGGTCGCAGGCGGAGTTGTGCACCACCTTGCGGGAGCCGGACTCCTGCTTGATGGTGAGCCTGAGGGCGCCGCGGGAGCTGGAGCGGTACGTCTTCAGGCCCGGGGGGCGGTCTGACAGTCTGGTCCAGGCGGGGGGAGAGGAGGGGCTGCCGGAAGAGCAGGAGTGGGAGGGGCCAGAGGAGGAGTAAGGGGAAGACGCTGATGAAGCCAAGGCCATCATGAAGGACTCTGGAGGAGAGAGACACCAAAAGTTATCAACGTCCACACTCACTGACTATGAGGCGCATTCCTGCTGAGTCTGTGAGGGTTTAGGATTGTTCCACTGTCAAATCATAAAGTGTGTGAGGGATCTCTCTCAGACTTTTGAGCCCTTTGTGAACTCTTTCTGGAAGTGGGCATTTTTGCAGACTTAGCATAAGAGAATTACCCAGAGTTCATAGCATTCTGACATTAAACAAGGGATTCCCTGAGGAAGGCCTAGAGCATGGAAGACTAAATGAATGTTTTAACATGAAATTTGAAAAAGGTAAACAAGAAGCAGGAAGTTGCAACAAATATTGGCCTGTTTGCCTGTAAGTGTAAATGTAGAAATCAGCCTTAATCATCCTACATCTATTTATCTTCACACATACATACAGTATGATTGATATATTTATAGTTATATATTCAGCCTGTATATTTTAAATGTTGTGGTTAAACAGTCAGTCCCTTAAGCACCTTGAATTTGAGTAAAGTAAAAATTGTGCATTAAAACGTCCTAATGCCTCTCAGGTGAGCTCCATGACGTCATGCAGGTTACCTGAGAAGTCTCAAAGTGATGTCACATCCCCAGTTCTACAGTTTAGACCCCCTTAATCACTCTCCTGCTGACGTTGATTAAGTCCAGAAGGGCTCACGGTTTAGGGAGGTCATCATAACTCAAACAGGCCTGACTGCAAAACGCGAAGCACCTACGATCCCACACAAAGTCTCAGGAGTGTTGGTGACTGCTCATTAAGGGCACGTGGGACATTGCAACAAATAAAGTAATCTTCTAATGCCCCAATAATATCTGTCATAATGTCTTAACTATGAATAATATGATTCTGGATTCGTTTGTTCGTGTTTTATGGAGCTACGGTGGCCGTTGAGTGAATGTTTAGCGAGCCCCTCTCTTAAAACCTGGGAAAATAGTAATACGCATGCGCAGGGTGTACGTCATGCGATACCTGAGTGTTCATTGGTCACTGGAGCGGAGCAGCTGATTGGCTGTCTGCCAGTTAAACGATCAGCTGGAAGCGAGCGGCTCGTTAGCTAGCTAACTTTATAATGAATGAAGATAATTATAACTGGAGTAAAGTTTTAATCTCTGAGTTTACAAACCAGCTAAGGGGTATTTCTATCAGCGTGCAGAGGATAAAACTTTAACTCAGTGTGAAGTTACAGCTGATCGAACAACTTCCGGTCTGCATCCATAAAGTCATCAACAAGTTCACCCAGAAGAAGAAGAACTGCTCCTTCATATTCAAAAATAACTCTCAGCTTCAGTGAGTAAATATATTTAATCATTCTGCTTTGTGGAGCTGGTGTGTAACATGTGGAGCTGGTGTGTAACATGTGGAGCTGTTGTGTAACATGTGGAGCTGGTGTGTAACATGTGGAGCTGTTGTGTAACATGTGGAGCTGGTGTGTAACATGTGGAGCTGTTGTGTAACATGTGGAGCTGTTGTGTAACATGTGGAGCTGGTGTGTAACATGTGGAGCTGTTGTGTAACATGTGGAGCTGTTGTGTAACATGTGGAGCTGGTGTGTAACATGTGGAGCTGTTGTGTAACATGTGGAGCTGTTGTGTAACATGTGGAGCTGGTGTGTAACATGTGGAGCTGTTGTGTAACATGTGGAGCTGGTGTGTAACATGTGGAGCTGTTGTGTAACATGTGGAGCTGGTGTGTAACATGTGGAGCTGTTTTGCTGTTGCTTGTTGTGATGCCATGGATTTCTCAGCTGTGTATCGACAGTTTGTGAAGTTATGCAAACTGAAAATATCAGCATCAATTCTCCATATTTAGCTTTTTGATGTCTAAAAAATTCAGAATACATTTTTAAAAGTCACTTTTTTTTTATCATATTTAGAGGAATATGTGTGATCATTTTCACATTTAATTTTGTTGTGATAATCCAATTGCTAAATATAAATATAAATGTTAAATATGAATGATCAATGTTAAATCTAAATGTTAAACATAAACATAAATGTCACATATAAATATACATTTCAAATATAAATGTTAAATGTCAGTATAAATGTTAAATTTAAATGTTGAATCTAAATGTTGGATATAAATGTTAAATGTTGCTCTGTGATATTAAATATTTAGCTAATATACATAATCACACTGCTGCCCAGCAGAAATACCAACATATTTATATATAACATTTATATTTAACATTTAACACTTCCATTCATATTTAGCTTTTAGATTTAACAGTGATTTTTACTTAAATATATCTCACAACAAAAATAACACAAAGAAGATCACAAATTTTTTTCTTAATGTGATAAAAAATGCAGCTGTTATTTTCAGTGTGTTATTTATTTATTTATTTTCAGTTTGCACAACTTTAGAAACAGCGCTCCATAAGTTCTGTTGGTTGGTTCATAAAGCTGGAAGATCGTGTTCTTATGTGTTACAGCAGGCTGCTCTGCAGAGTGTTTTATGATAAAGGTCTACATTCTTCTGTGGATTAGAGTAAACTTTCCTCTTGAACTTTATAATCTGCCTCTCTTCTTTGAGCTTCAAATTCAACAGTTTTTAATTTTAATCTCTTGTGTTAGAGTGAACATGTAGTTTCCCTCTGGTAGTGAAAAACACATGCGATCTCTTTCAGCAGAGAAACATCTCTCCATGATTATTAGTTAAAATCTGAAGCTCTTTAATGTCTGGGTCAAACAGAAGCCAAACATTTAACATTTCCCTCCGCGTCTTTGCCCCTTTTTTTTTTCTTGGTCCAACTTTTTTAATTAAAATAACAACCCGGCTTTAATTTGCTCTTAACCTCTCTCATGTAATTTTCTTGTCATCACGCCGAGTCTCTCTCAGCACGGCCCCGCTCCACATCCACACGGCTTAATTACACGTTCACACCTGGGAGCTGCTCCCGAGCAAATATGAGGTTAAGTGCTGCGCTCCGAGGCACCGCTGAATGAGTTTGTTATAAAAACACAGAGAGCGTCACTAATTCACTCTCCTGTCTCACTGCTGGGATTTAACACTAAAATTGGATATATGCACACACACACACAGACACACACACATGGAAGAAAGGAGGGAGTGGTGAGTGTGTGAGTGTGTGTGTGTGTGTGTGTGTGTGTGTGTGTGTGTGTGTGTGTGTGTGTGGCGTGTGTGTTCATCCTGCTGAGACACTGACCTGGGTCTCTGCGGACTCTCCGTCTGTCCTCGACTAAAGCGCTCCGCTCAGCCTGGAGGAAGAGACGCTCCAGCATCACCATCTCAGCTGACGGGCTCTCCTGCTGTGAGATCAGATCACACCCCGTCACACAGGAACATGTGTTTCTGTATCATATAGAAACTTAAAGGTGACTCTAACTCATGAACAGTGTTTGCTGGTCTTACCTGAGCCTCTCGGACCAGTAGCTGCCTGTATTTGTTGACCATGTCCTTGGTGCGTTTCAGCAGGAAACCAGACACGCTGTCAAACTCCTGGTCCACTGTGGACACAATAAACTCCAATTAAAACCTTTAGGATCCAAACATTAAAAGCACAAAGTTACTAAAATATAAACTTAATATTTGGTCTTAAAGAGCCAGCGATCAAAAGAAAGCAGCGTTTCTATGATGAGTCGTATTCTTCACTTTAAACACACTCTCAGATCACAGACTGTAAAAAAGGTGAACGACAAAACTTCTCCCTGAAGTGAAGCCGAAACAGTTAGAGCTCCCCCTGCTGGCTGTCTGCAGTACAGCTCATAAACCCCGCCTCCTCCTTTATAACAGACAGACAGAACGCAGCAGGAGCCTCATTTGTCAACGTAGCTGTCAATCATGATGACTCCTCTTTTTCCACATCACATGTAAACTCTGAAATTTTCATTGTTTTTGAGGTTCTTCATAATCTTCAAGATGTTCTTTTCACATGCTTTTATATTTCTTAAAAACATTGTTTGTATTTTTGTGTGCATAAATAAAAAATAAAGACTAAACTTCTCAGTGAAACTACTTTCTATTTTGAACCATGTTCCATCTGTTAACATGAAGGAGGCGGGGTTTATGACCTGTACTGCAGACAGTCAGCAGAGAGAGCTCTACATGGGGAGCAGCTTTCTACACGATCTATATTCAAAGCTCACCAACCTAAGTCGAAGTCGTCCTGAGTGGGCAGGTGACCTGCGCAGGCGTGGTACGGCAGCAGGCGTCTGACGGCGTCCTTCAGGGTGGAAAAGGCTGGGCCGGTGAAGGGGGCGTGGACTGTCCTGTGGTCCAAACAAATCTGCTGTTGGAACCTGAACAAGACAACCAGAAGAGTCTGTCAGCCTAGGAGCAACAGTCCACAACAGTCTGGAGACACAGACAGGATTCTAGAGGTTTTCAACATGCAGTCAGAGTCTGGAGGGTTCAGGTTTGCTCCTTAGAATTTAAAAGTTTATATGGGGTGCCTTTAAGAGTCTAAATGTTTCTTTGAAGAGGGAAGAAGGAGGGAACGTTACACCCAACGTTAGCTAAACTTGAGTTTTAGTTGTAAAGGCAGTAAACAGTGGTGGTAACAGAAGGAATAGTGGTATAAGACGTACTAGATGATAAAAATGAACTGTTGACGTGTTAAAAAAGTTTAAATCTGGACTCTTCTTCCCTTAAAGTTCCCTTGAAGTGATTTACACAAACACCAATGAACAGGTCGGCTTTTAGTAACTGTAAACAGAGCCACAAACCCAGCAGTGCTCCTGTGCAGGAATGATATTTAACCCCAGGTACGTTAGCTCTGCATCACAGGGACCAGGGTCCAAATCAGGAGTTGACTCCCTGAAAGCCTCTGTGGGTGATTCATAAATGTGAGGACTTTAGGGCGGGAGTTTACAGAGATAACGGGACAGATCTGTGGAGTATTTTGCTCCTCAGACTCAGAAGTCCTAACAGGAGCAGCAGCAGCAGTACTTCCTGTAGAAGTAGACGTAAGGAGTCCTGGAGGACCCGGATTAAAAACATTACTGCAGGATCAGAGTTAATCCAGTGGACTGTTAACACATGAACCGGCTGATTATAACCGAGGTGAGAGAGCCTCTTTGCAGCTCATCATATCCAGATGTTTAACGAGTGAAATCCTGAGTAAGCCTGAGGAGACATTAAGGCGGGACACGGCGGGTCAGCTGAGGGCAGATTACACCGCCGAGAGAGACACGTGGGATTAGTCCAAGGATAAATGGAAATCTATGACTTTAACACCTACTCATTAAAAAATCTGAATAATTTCACTAAAATTAGAGGTTTGAAGCAGACAGAGGGTGCAAAGGAAAAATCAGTGGATACAAATCTGAGAGGAATAATTCAACTCAGTTTTTACAATGCTGAGTTAGAGTATTATAGGTAGCAGCAAATTATAATGCATCCTAGATGTGAACATATCAAAACATGGTTTGATCTTTACTCAGATGTTACTGATTGGACTCTTTAGAGTGACTTCCTTCCTTTAGTTATTTACAGATTAAGTCCTGATGTCCAATCTGTTGACAGTTCAAAAAGGACGCTGCTCTTTTCTGCATCGTCAGTTTATCGTCTATTTCAGCAAATTCAGATCTCTTGTGAAATATCTGGTTTGTTCTGCAATATTTTTCCATCTTTGACACCAACCAGGCTGCAATAACCCCCCATGATGAAAAATGAAGGTGAACAGAGTGTAATCAAATGTTGGCTTCTTTTGCTTCTAGCCTCTCTAAGGATCTGTGTTGTGGTCTGATGCAGCTGGTGGTCTCAGTTTTGTTCTGGGGTGGGTTTTTATTTATTACATTTATTCATGTATTTTTATTTTACTTTATGTGTGTGTACATTTATGTAGGAATATCCAAACTTAAATGTGTGTGCGGCTGCTTAGCCATTGTACCTACTTGCTAAATGTGATCACAATGTACACTATTTGTTATTTTAAAAAAAAAAGAAAAAGATTTGATTCAAAAAAATAGAAAAATAATGTCGATGTAGAAGTCCCAAAAACTGCAGTTCCTTAAGTGTCCACTTGGGGCTGCCTCCAAAAACCAAGTATACTCCATTAGCACCAATGTGAAGATATAGAGATCAACATACCAACTGCATGGCTCATAACTCGTTCACTTTGAGCTTGTTAAGGTCATGAGTTTTGCATAACTAGGGCCCATCGTAGCTTTTAGCTAGTGGGGTCAAAGGGCGGCCTTTGCTCCGCCTCTTATCCTCGTACTAGGGCGACCAAAAGTTAGCTTGTATCAGCATTTCCACTGAGACGACGTCCATGTTTTGTACACTCCATGGTTACACATAAAGCGTATTCCTTCTCTTCATCGGGTTTGTTTACTTCAGTTTTTAAAGCGCTAATCAGTTCTTAAATTAGTCGTACTAACACGAACTTAATGAGTCAGATCCAACAAGAGTAAACAAACTGAAACAACACAAGTAAACAAAGTTACACCGAACCCAACGATACATGTTAGATTAAATCTAGGTGATCTTCAACCCTAAAAAAGTGACAATAACACAAAACAACAGAACTGAATGTAACAGTAAAACTCCTGGTGGAGATACTCTCCTTTATTTATTCTGCTCAGTGAACACGTGACTTCTCTGAGTGTACAACGATAAAACTAACTCTCTGAAGTGAAGTCCTACTCATGTGGGAGATTAAAAGGCTTCAGTCCTCTGCTGAATGATTTCTATTTCATGTGTTGTTCTTTGGGTCTGAGTTGAAGCTCTGTTCTTACCTGTGCCGGCGCATTGCTGGTGTGAGCCTCTCCTCTCTCTGCTGCTCCGGCGGAGCTGCCAGCTGGCAAAGAGAGGACAATTAGGAGCAGATCAGGGGAGAGAGACAGGGGGGCAGTTTGAGTCATTAATGATATGTTTGCTGCATTTAACCCAAAAATTAATTTCAAAGCCTGTCGGTTCTGATTCAGTCCTGAGAGGACGCGTTACACAGAGTCTAATACCTGGATCTGTCTGTGATGAAGGGAACACACGAGCTGTCTCATTTTATTCATTCTGCAGCGATTAGTCTGTTGAGCCTTTTAATGACTCTGTCTAAGTCCGGTCTCACCTTGGTGCTGGTCTGCTGGCTGGTCTGTGTGGGGGCCCCCTCTCTGGGAGCTGGGGGCCCCTGAACCTGGAGACCCGGCGCTGCAGGAGAGGGCGGATGGACATCAAGAGTAAACGCTTTACTCTCCACGACCAAGGCAGCTGTTGGCTCTGAGAGGACAGAGTGAGGACATAGTGAGGACAGGGGGAGGTCAGGGTGAGGACAGGGTGAGGACAGGGTGAGGACAGAGTGAGGACAGGGTGAGGACAGGGTGAGAACAGAGTGAGGACAGAGTGAGGACAGGGTCAGGACAGGGTGAGGACAGAGTGAGGACAGAGTGAGGACAGAGAGAAGACAGAGTGAGGACAGGGTGAGGACAGAGTGAGGACAGGGTGAGGACAGAGGGAGGACAGAGTGAGGACAGGGTCAGGACAGGGTGAGGACAGGGTGAGAAAAGAGTGAGGACAGAGTGAGGACAGGGTCAGGACAGGGTGAGGACAGAGTGAGGACAGAGTGAGGACAGAGTGAGGACAGAGAGAAGACAGAGTGAGGACAGGGTGAGGACAGAGTGAGGACAGGGTGAGGACAGAGGGAGGACAGAGTGAGGACAGAGTGAGGACAGAGCGAGGACAGAGTGAGGACAGAGAGAAGACAGGGTGAGGACAGAGTGAGGACAGGGTGAGGACAGAGGGAGGACAGAGTGAGGACAGGGTCAGGACAGGGTGAGGACAGGGTGAGAACAGAGTGAGGACAGAGTGAGGACAGGGTCAGGACAGGGTGAGGACAGAGTGAGGACAGAGTGAGGACAGAGAGAAGACAGAGTGAGGACAGGGTGAGGACAGAGTGAGGACAGGGTGAGGACATAGGGAGGACAGAGTGAGGACAGGGTGAGGACAGGGTGAGGACAGAGTGAGGACAGAGTGAGGACAGAGAGAAGACAGAGTGAGGACAGAGTGAGGACAGAGCGAGGACAGAGTGAGGACAGAGTGAGGACAGAGTGAGGACAGAGTGAAGACAGAGTGAGGACAGAGTGAGGACAGAGTGAGGACAGAGCGAGGACAGAGTTAGGACAGAGTGAGGACAGAGTGAGGACAGAGTGAGGACAGAGTGAGGACAGAGTGAGGACAGAGTGAGGACAGAGTGAGGACAGGGTGAGGACAGAGTGAGGACAGAGTGAGGACAGAGAGAAGACAGAGTGAGGACAGAGTGAGGACAGAGTGAGGACAGGGTCAGGACAGAGTGAGGACAGGGTGAGGACAGAGTGAGGACAGAGTGAGGACAGGGTCAGGACAGGGTGAGGACAGAGTGAGGACAGAGTGAGGACAGAGAGAGGACAGAGTGAGGACAGGGTGAGGACAGAGTGAGGACAGGGTGAGGACAGAGGGAGGACAGAGTGAGGACAGGGTCAGGACAGGGTGAGGACAGGGTGAGAAAAGAGTGAGGACAGAGTGAGGACAGGGTCAGGACAGGGTGAGGACAGAGTGAGGACAGAGTGAGGACAGAGAGAAGACAGAGTGAGGACAGGGTGAGGACAGAGTGAGGACAGGGTGAGGACAGAGGGAGGACAGAGTGAGGACAGAGTGAGGACAGAGCGAGGACAGAGTGAGGACAGAGAGAAGACAGGGTGAGGACAGAGTGAGGACAGGGTGAGGACAGAGGGAGGACAGAGTGAGGACAGGGTCAGGACAGGGTGAGGACAGGGTGAGAACAGAGTGAGGACAGAGTGAGGACAGAGTGAGGACAGAGCGAGGACAGAGTGAGGACAGAGTGAGGACAGAGTGAGGACAGAGTGAAGACAGAGTGAGGACAGAGTGAGGACAGAGTGAGGACAGAGCGAGGACAGAGTTAGGACAGAGTGAGGACAGAGTGAGGACAGAGTGAAGACAGAGTGAGGACAGAGTGAGGACAGAGTGAGGACAGGGTGAGGACAGAGTGAGGACAGAGTGAGGACAGAGAGAAGACAGAGTGAGGACAGAGTGAGGACAGAGTGAGGACAGAGTGAGGACAGGGTCAGGACAGAGTGAGGACAGGGTGAGGACAGAGTGAGGACAGAGTGAGGACTGAGTGAGGTGATGAGGACACTCACTGTTGTGTGTGTGCTGTTGGACAGCGGGGTCGTCCCCTCCTTTGGAGAGACTTGCAGGAGCAGCTGTGGGTTCAGACTGCTGCTGAGGCACCGAGACACGCAGAGGGGGCGGACTGTTCTGAACCGAGGGCTGAGGCTGGGGCACCGAGGGCTGAATCTGGACCTGGACCTGGTTCCGTGCAAACAAGGCCTGTGAGACCTGATGGGGGACCTGGTACTGGACCTGTGGCTCGCTGTGAGGCTGTGCAGCTGTGATCTGGGAGACTGAGCTCTCGGGTGCAGCCGGAGGAGAGAAACTAGCCGGAGCTGGTTTCTCGGCGTCCTGGACCGGAGCGGGGGAGCAGATCAGCGGCGTGTCCTCTGGGTCTGAGTGAAGCGGAGAATCCTCCACACACTGATCAGAGAGCACACTGTGCGAGTCCTGACCGGAGACCGCATGAGTCTGCTGTTGGGTCTCTCGCTCATCAGTGACCGGGGAGTTCAGGGACTCTATCGGCACCACCGGCAGAGCTCCGACCAACAGCTCGGACGTGAGAGGAGAACTAAGTGCTTGCTGAGATAGAGAGATGGAGAACAGAGGATCAGAAAGGGAAGTTAGAGGGGTTACAAACCAGATTCTAATCATTAAAACTACTTGACTCTGATTGTGTCTTTAGCTGATCCTCATAGAAATATAAACCATCCCCTGAGAACCCTCAGAGTGGAGTCTCCTTCGTCTCTGACCTGTTGCAGATGTTGCATAAAGGCCTCGTTCTGACTCAGCGAGTGCGTCGTCTCCTCCTCTGTTTGGCTCAGGTCAGCGGGGGGTATCAGGAGTTTAGGGATCTCCACAGCTGGAGGAGGTTCAGGAGGAGGCTGCAGGATTGTGACCATGGGAGGAGGAGGAGGGGGAGGAGGAGGAGGAGGAGGAGGAGGAGGAGGAGGGGACTGCAGACCTGCAGAGGGGGGCTGCACCGAGACCTGCTGGAGGACATGTCCGTACTGCTGGTGGGAAAAAAAGATGTCAGAGCTGATGAACACTGCATGAAATACGTCTTATGACAATTCATTATACACTGAGATGTTATTGTTTTAAAGCTCCTGTAAGCAACTTTTGGTTTGTGTTGATTCTGGCGCCCCCTGTGGACAAACTGGTCTTTGCTGATTTCATCCTGTATGCCATCGAGAGTCTTTGCAGTGAAACGTTAAAAACAGCAGCATCAACACATCTGAGCTTTAATGGGAGCTAATAAATGCATGCAACATTAAGCAGACCGGCTGAAACACGGCAGCATGTTTTGCTATCAAAAGAGACCACATAGAGGGGATGCTGACCTGTGGTAGCTGGTGGAAGGTCTCCTCTGATCCGCCCCTCTCCTCCTGCACAGCTCTCTCTGGCAGCAGCACCACAGAGGCCTGCTGGAGGCTCAGCTGTCCGTCTGTCACCGTGCTCTGAGGGGCCGGGGTGGCGAAGGGCAGACCGTTTACAATCGAGATGGAAGTGAGATCCGGGGGAAGCACCCCTGAACTGTTGATCAGGGTGATGTGGTTCCCGAGAGCTGGACTGTGGACCAGGGTGGCACGCTGCGCCTGTCCCCCTGGTGTGTAGGTTCCAGCCAGCTGTGCCGGCATCTGGAAGACAGTAGGAGGCGCCGACTGCAGCTGCAAAGGTCCTGAAAGCACGGTGGCCTGGCGGAGCGCTAGCTGCCCTGTAGGGGTGAAGACCGGGCTGAAGTTCAGCTGTCTTTGGGGCACAGTGAGGATCTGAGAGCCGTCCACGAGCTGCCCAGGGGAAGGGGTCAGGCTGTGGACCGGGTGTCCGTGGTGGCTGGGGGTCAGCAGAGGTCGGCCTGCGCCGGCAGACTGAGCAAGTGTAACAGGGGACTGGCCTGGAAGAAGGAACTGGTTCTGGCCTTGGAAGAGTCCCTGAGGCTGTAGCACGAAGGAGCCGCCCTGGTTGACCAGCTGCAGGCTGAGCGGTTTGTGGAGCTGCTGAGGGGGCTGCTGCTGGGGGGCGGAGGGCTTTTGGCCTGGAGGTTGTGACAGTAAAATATTTGGTGAGCCGGTCCCGGGGACGAATGTAAGACCTGGAGCGTGTTTCTGTCCAGAAGGCTTGGGGCTGATCTGAACCAGTCTGGGCTGGATGCTGATGGGCAGCTTGGGTTGGATGTGGAGGGGGGCTCGCTGCAGGACGATGCCCGGAGCTGCTGCTGCCGCTCTGAGGGCAGGGGTGATGAGAGGACGACTGGTCATACTGGGAACAGCCTTATGGATGATCATGCTGGACCCCTGGGCTGGACTCAGAGAGAAGGAGGTCTCTGGGGAGGCAGCAGGGAACACATTTCCAGGCAGGAGCCCCATCAGCTGAGGGGGGGCTGCAGGTTTAAGAGAAGGGCAGCCCGGGCCAACAGCCAGGAGGGAGGGCTGTGGGGGCTCCACGGCTGCCTGTGTATCTCTGGGCAGAGCGGGGGTGATCTGGGGTAAGGTCACAGACTTGGGTATGAACGGTACGGAGGGGGGCGGGAGGAGAGGGGCGGGGGAGTACAGGGACAGGCTGTCCCCCTGCAGACCTGCCTCCAGAGCCATGGTCTGCTCTGTGATCTCAGCCTCCTGCAGGCTCTGCTGCAGGATATCACACGCAACCTCTGCCTCCTCCACTTCCTCCACCTCTCCCTTCTTTCCCTCAAATCCAGCCTCCACAGGTGTCCCGCCCTGCACCACCTGCGGGTCGTCCCCACCCTCTGGCGATGACAGGAGGGCCTCCTCCAGGAAGGACAGATCCACACACCCAGGCGGAGGCGTGTCTGGGGAATCCCTGCCATCTCCCAGCAGAGAGACGGGGCTCTGTGGGAGGAAGCAGCAGGAGATGGAAAGAGCGGTGCAGAGCACAGGATGGAGGAGAAGAAGAAGGGAAGAGAGGAGGGGGAGAATGTGTGATTAGCAGGAGTTAACAGGAAGCAGTTTGAGGCACAGGAGGAGAGAGAAAAATGGTTCTCCTGGGGAACATGCAGGTTGTTGTGACGCTGCGGGCTGTGGATCCAGACACTCACCGGGGCGTCTGTGAAGAGAGAGGGCTCCCCAGAGGAGGAGTTAATGAGCAGGTCTTCAGTCTGCAGCTGGTGGGAGGAAATCAGTCCGTTTTAGGTCGCGGCACAAAGTAAGACACGCACACTCTTCAACATCACGCCTCTGTTTCACTCTGTCAGCCCTCCTTTGTGCAGCTAACACCACCACGTGCCAAGAAATACTCCCATCTGGAATCTATCATTTGCACTATTGATTTTTGTATTTGAGTCCCTCTCTATCTAACACTCTGTTGTTACCTCATTGGTCCCATGAAGGAAGTCGTTCAGGGCTTGGGGGTCACTGCAAAGACAAAGAGAGGATCACATCAGAATCAGTTTTATCTCCGGGAACATTTGCCGCTGAAGTAAAGTACAGGCTTCAGGGGAATCCTTTTATGGTCTTTATAATGAAAACCTCCAGGGTCAGGAATCATGCAGACTCACCACAAAACATCAAGTAGACAAGTCCCATCTTCATCCTCCATGTCAACTACGAGACAGAGGAGAGGGAACACAAACATGTGAGCAACATTTGAGTTATTGGAGAGGTTTTGATTCTATAACTTAAGAGCTGCTTTTCATCTTCAAACTAATATTTCAAATTCTCAATAAGCAGCTTCAGACTCAGTCTGAGAGAATGAGAGCATCCCTCTGACCTGACGGTAACACCACTTTGGGCCCTTTTTTAAAACCGTGCATAGATGATTTAAAAGCTGCTGTATGATTTATGTTTTAGTTTTCGTCTGTTGGATTGTTTTCTCCTCACATCCTGCACTTTTCAGCAGTAAACACATTTCTGCTGTAAAGATCGCCTTTTTGAATGTGTGTGTATGTGGCTTCCCGTGTTCCTCCAGTGGACACTCGAGGAACTGCAGTTCAACGAGTTCAAAATCCAAATGAATGCATCAGAAGGTGCATTTTGACCTCCTCCCTCTGTGTTTCAACAGCTGTGTAAACTCCACAAACACTGACACGTTCAGCTGAAGGTCTCCAGTTTACAGGGTCACTTTTAAAACCGGAACACCGGGAGAGACGCATTCACGGTGGGCTGAGAGAAGACTACTGTTACAAGCTGCTAAATCAAGTGAATCACAGATGTGTGTGATGTTATTGTGGACGGAGGGCAGAATAAAAACACTGCGGTTAATTTACCAATCAGACACGTTCAGCATTGCAGGCCTTGCCCCCCGAAAGTCCTGGGACCTTTGAAAGGGACCTACTACCCCCCTAGAAGGGGCTCTTCAGGGGGGAGAATCTACCCCTGAACTAAATTTAGACCCTGGGTCCACCTTTGAAACACACGTAGTTCAGGGGTAAAGTTTCTCCGGTCGATAATCGCCTAGACAGAGATATACTTAAAGGGATCTGATATAGAAAAGAGGGAAATCCTTGAATTTGAGAACCAGGATGTGAGTCAAAAACAACCCTTAGATTAAAGTTGTTGTTTTTGGGGGGGCTTCTTAAGTCTCCTATCAGAGAGGATAGGAGAGTGGATAGAGCAGGAAGCTGGGCAAGAGTTGGCTCTACATGGCACCTGCACATCTAATCTACTAGGACAAACCTGCACCTAAAGACCCTTAGAGTAAAGCTGTGTCTACATGGGATCCTTTCCTGTGACTCCTAGACTTGTGTTGTGAAAAGCAAAACCAATGAGGCATTTTCTCTTCCAGATTCTGTCTTGTGAGGGATGTTAAGAGGTTAAAGAGTTCAGTTTTATGGAATAAAAGAAGCTAAACGTTGACAGGATTAAGTAGAATGTGGGTTATGTTGTGTTGGACTACAGGTATCAGTCCATCCCTCAGATCTGAGTCCTGAACACCATGATGAGGATTACAGAGCAAAGCGTTCTGAAGATGAAACAAAGCAGCGATTTATCTCCAGCCCAGTGTGTCCTCCAAACAAACAGAACAGAGTCTCCTCCTGAGTCGTCCAGAAGGAGCCGGATCACAACATGAACCTACTTCATATGTGAGAGGCCCCATACAGAGCGGGCGCGCTGAGTTCTGCTGGTGGCCTCATGGGAAGTCGTGGCCGGGTTTCAGTGTCTGGAGGCGGCGGAGGGATGCCAGGCCGGGGCGGCGGGACAGAGACGTGTCCTCCTCCTCCCTCTGCTGGAGCATCTCTGCGGTCCTCTGCGTGCGGGTGGAGAGGCTGGAGGGCACACACACACACACACACACCACCACCACCACAAGCTGTCAGGTCACATGAGGTTAAACCAACAAGCACAAACACATGTAAGATCAATATGATATGATTCATCAGCTGCTGCTCCTGAGACTGGAATCCTATACTCTACAATAAAGTAGTATGGGAGGTAGAAGCTTCAGTTATCAGGCCCCTCTCCTTTGGAATCATGTACCAGTCAGGTTCTGGGAGGCAGACACCCTCTCCACTTTTAAGAGTAGGCTTAAAACTTTCCTTTTAGATAAAGCTTATAGTTAGAGCTGGATCAGGCTTGGACCAGCTTTTGTTTTGCTGCTATAGGCTTAGACTGCCGGGGGAACTGGCGCACTGACACACTTGGATCCTAGCTCACCCCCTTCCCCCCAACCCCCTCATCACTTACTTACTTACCTCACAGATGCTGGACTGGATTGAAGGTAGGCTTCAACTTTCCTTTTTGATAAAGCTTATAGTTAGAGCTGGATCAGGCTTGGACCAGGTCTTAGTTATGCTGCTATAGGCTTAGACTGACACACTGGGACCCTGTCTTTCCCTCTCTCTCCTCTCTCTGCCTGTCTCTTACTTTAACTCTGCCTGTCCCATTAAAGTTACTAACCATAGACCTTTCTGGAGTCCCTGAGCTCCTGCTGCAACAGCTTCTACTACTCGTCTCATCACTGTCACCTCTCTATCTTACTCCCCTCTATCCGTCTTTCAAGACCCAACTCGGTCGAGGCATGATGGCTGTCTAACATGAGTCTGGTCCTGCTGGAGGTTTCTGCCTGTTAAAGGAAGTTTGTCCTCACCACTGTAACTAGCTAAATACTGTGATGTGCAATGCTCATGGTGGATTAAGGTGGGGTCAGACTGAGTCTTACCCTGTCTTGGTGTTGGGTCTCTGTTCAGGATTTGACATAGAGTGGTCTAGACCTCCTATGTTTGTAAAAGCGTCTTGAGATAACGTTTGTTGTGATTTGGCGCTATACAAATAAAGGTTGATTGATTGATTGATTGATTGATTGATTGATTGATTGATTGATTGATTGATTGATTGATTGATTGATTGATTGATATTCATAATGGCATCCTAATTGTATTCCTTTTCTCTCAGTATTGATCACCCCTGAGGCTGATAAGGAAAATGGGAGCTATTGTTGTGGCTCTCACAGACATGAGAGGCTGGAGGCACAAACACACAGTGGCGGATTCAGGGGGTGGCCCTGGCCACCACTGAAAACTGATTGGTCACCCCTGTGGCCACCCTGAAATTCTGAAACATGATTGGCTATTTGCCATGTCAGAGGCATTACTTATACTGAAATCAGCTATTGTGTTGTTGTGTTTCACCAAGCTGCAGAGACAGGAGTTTCTGTGCATTTGAATATTATTTTTGTTGATGCTTTGACTTTGGACAATCATCTTCATTTTGAGTCCTTAGAGAGTTCAGATCAGCAGATTTAAATGGTGACACTCTGTCGAGTTACATTTTTAAAATCCTTTTATAAAAGAAGTTAGAGTAGATGTGATTATTGGAAGTAACCCTCCTAGGTTTGGGGTAAGCCCCTAATGTTTTCCACGCATGGCCACCCTTTAACAGTCAGCTACCCAGTTTGGCCACCCAAGTCAAAACTGTCTGGCTCCACCACTGCAAACACACACACACACACACACACACACACACACACACCACCACCACCACCACCACATGCTGTCAGGTCACATGAGGTTAAACCAACAAGCACAAACACATGTAAGATCAATATGATATGATTCATCAGCTGCTGCTCCTGAGACTGGAATCCTATACTCATAATGGCATCCTAATTGTATTCCTTTTCTCTCAGTATTGATCACCCCTGAGGCTGATGAGGAAAATGGGAGCTATTGTTGTGTCTCTCACAGACATGAGAGGCTGTAAATAGACGCCTTGGATGTGACTTGTCCTCTCTCCTCATGGCTGGAGAGGAAAAAAGGGGAACTGTGTAACGCACGGTTCCTCACTATGTTCTGCCCATTTACCAGAGGGGGGACCCTCCAAAACAAAAAGACAAACCTCCCTCCCTGGTCCTGCTGCTTCTGACATTTTCTTGTTTACAACCAGGGAGCCGCATTAACACCCTCCAGGTACCGCAGCGCCCAATGAGATCCACGCAAACGACCCTCATCTAAACCTGCAGCAGCAGCGTGTTCCTGCTATCCTCCCTCCATCACGCCGGGATGCGTTTGGAGGTTACATAAGGTGAATGTGTGTTCATGTCAAATCAATGTCCCGCACGATGCTGCGTGTTTCCCTGCGTGTTTTCCTGCGTGTTTTTCCTGCGTGTTTTTCTCCTGAGTGGGACCTGAGCCCGCTGCTGCTGCTGCTGCTGCTGCTGCTGCTGGGAATCATATCTCGGTAACAAAAGATGCCCTGTGTTAAAATATCGTTTCCACGCAGCCAGCCCGGAGCGCGTCCCTCCACGATCAGCCCGCAGAGGAAATCCTGAGGAGAAAAACACGAGCGAGAGGAGGAGAGAAAAAAACTCACCCCTTCTTTGTGGTTTATTGTCCTGTCAAGCGGGCCTCTGCGCCATCGATTCTCACTCAGTGGTCTTTTCAGATGCTAAAAGGAGGAGAGGGGAGGAGGGGGAGGTGGGGTAGGGTGGGATGGAGGAGGAGGAGGAGGAGGGAGGAGGAGGAGGAGGAGGAGGGAGGGGGGTACCGGGGTGGGTGTGAGAAACAGACAGGCTGAGCCCATCACAACACAAAAGGTGCAGAAAATACCCAGAGAGAGGATCCAGGTTTATCAGAGGACCAGGTCCGCCTCCTGAGCTCCATCAGCCGGGGACACACGCTCCACTTTCTCCCTGAGAGACCCTCAACTTTAAAAAGACCTCCCCGAGGAGATCAGTGCGGGAGGAGGATCAGGGCCACTGAATAAATATATATATGATTTTTATTATTCCGAAAAGAATTCTGACTTTAATCCACTGAGAAAAAAAGGTCTAATATATTTTATTATTATTATTATTATTATTATTATTATTATTATTATTATTCGGAGAAAAAAGCCAGAGTCCTGACTTTAATTTCAGAAATCTGACTTATTCTACTGAAAAAATAATAATTAAGGTCCAATATATTTTATTAGTATTATTATTTTACTGAGAAAAAAGTCAGAATTCTGAATTTAATCTTAGATGTCTTGCTCTATTCCACTGAACAAAAAAAAATTGAGGTCCAAAATATTTTATTATTATTATTATTATTATTATTATTATTATGGTAAAAAGTCAGAATTCTGACTTTTTTCTCAGAATTCTGACTTTAATTTCATAATTCTGACTTCATTCCATTAAAAAAAAGAATAATTAAGGTCCAATATATTTTTATTATTATTATTTTACTGAGAAAAAAAGTCAGAATTCTGAGATTAAAATCAAAATTCTGACTATTTCTCAGTATTCTGACTTTTAATCTCAGATTTCTGTTTTTTTTCTTAGAACAATAATAATAAAAATATATATTTGACCTTAATTAATTAACTTTTTTCAGTGGCCCTAATCCTTTTCCATAGTAAGGCTTGCAGAGTCAGTAGCATCTTTTAAATCTCTTCTTAAAACCTTTTTTTACAGACTTGCTTTTATGTGACTTCATCTTTCTAACCGCTTTTACTTCTATTTTATTATTATTTTAAGCTTTATCCAACCAGTTAATTCTTTTAAATTGTATTTGATTATGTATTGCTTTTATTTATTTATTTTTCTTCTCATTTATTATTTGAATGTTCCTAATTTAACCTTTTCACTTTTTCTAATTCTCTCGATGTGATGTCGTCCTCTTACTCTGAAAACCTCTTCTATTGTCCTTTTAATGCTTTTATTTACTCATCCATATTTATTTATTTATTTATTTTATCTATTAACCCTTGAAAACCTCTCAACAATAATTTACCACTTCACTCTGTTTAATTTAAGTTTATTCATTTTAACCTCTTGCGTTGCATTTTGTTTTGCATTGTTAAAATTCCTCCTCCCTGTCTGTGAAAAGGTTCACTTTGTTATTTGAATCACGCTTTGTGCTCTATAAATAAAGTTATTATTATTCCATGTCCCCGCGAGTCACCGTGGAGCTCCACAGATGTTCCTCTTTCACTCTATTGATTTCCTCCCCCTTTCTTTAATTCCCTCAAGTCCAGAAACTGTAAATACTTCCTCGGGGAAAGTAGTTCACAAATCAATAATTGGAGATCATTTGCTCGCTGTATTATGCCAACATGAGGAGGCTGCCACGTGCAAAGCTGCAGAGCAAAGCTTCAGTCTGAGCGGCACTTTACTCTCTCTGCAGGGACAGAGCAGGTGAAAGACTGAGAGGAGGAGGATGGGAATAAAACAGCTGGATGAAAGAAAAGTAAAGAGAGTGAGAGGATAAAAGATAAAGAGGAGCCAATGGAGGATATGTGTGTGAAGAATGAATCCCACATGCATCTGTAACATCTTATAGCAGAACTTTTTACATTCAGCTCCGAGAGGGAGGAGACTGAAGAGAGAGCTAAAGAGAAAAGACAGCAAATCAGGAAGTATAAAACATGTTTATCTTTATTTGGAAAGCCCAACAGAGCGTTTTTATTTCAAGGCAGGTAAAAAAAAATCTACTCAGAGTAAGAAGTGATGATATTTGGGAAAAGAAGTGACAATGAGGAGTCTGAAAGCAACATTTGTTCCTCTTATTGTCAATTTTCTTCCAGCCATCGTCTCTAAAAAGTCTATTCTGCGAGGCGTGTGTGTTTGTTTGTGACTGTATCCAGTGAAAAGGAGAAAATAACTGTATTCCACTCCAAAGCAGATCCTTACAAACAATTACCCCGAGTCAATCTCACCCTGCGAGAGGGAGGAGGAGGAGAGAGAGGGAGGAGGAGAGAGAGAGAGGGAGGAGGAATATGAAAAATCAACACGAGCAAAAGGAGGAAACACGGAGGAGGAAGGAAACGAGGAGGAGGAGGTAATTATTGTTTGGGTAGTGCTCGGGTTGAAGGAGCCGAGGGGACTTTGTATTTTTATAGAGGGAGAAAAAAAAACATGATTGAGATGTTTTCATTCGGACACTCAGGGAAATTATTGTTAATATAAATTACATGAAGAGGGGATGGAGGAGGGAAGGGGAGAGGTGGATGGATTTCAACAGCACAGGTTAGAACAGTCCTGAAATGTGCTTCTTGATGTTTGCAGCAGATCCTTTAAGTCCTGGAAGTTGTGATGTGGAGCCTCCATGGATCAGACCTGGTCCTCAAGCTCATCCCACAGATGCTGGACTGGATTGAAGGCAGGCTTCAAACTTTCCTTTATGATAAAGCCTATAGTTAGAGCTGGATCAGACTTGGACCAGCTCTTAGTTATGCTGCTATAGGCTTGGACTGACACACTGGGATCCTGTCCCCCCCCCCCCCCCCCCCCCCCCATCACATATCATCCCAGCCTTTGCTCAGTACCTGGTCCTGCCTCTCTGTCCTGAGAGCCCTCAATGCCTGCTTATCAAAGCTTTAAAACTCAGATACACAAACCAACAGCTGATATGATGGTACTTCCAAGTCCTGCTTGTCGTAACTTAAGTCTCTAAAAGTAGTATGGGAGGTAGAACCCTTCAGTTATCAGGCCCCTCTCCTTTGGAATCATCTACCAGTCAGGGTCCGGGAGGCAGACACCCTCTCTACTTTTAAGAGTAGGCTTCAAACTTTCCTTTTTGATAAAGCTTATAGTTAGAGCTGGATCAGGCTTGGACCAGCTCTTAGTTATGCTGCTATAGGCTTAGACTACAGGGGGGAACTGACACAGTGAGATCCCCTCTCTCCCCCCGTCTCTTACTTTAACTCTTCCTGTCCCATTAAAGTTACTAACCATAGACCTTTCTGGAGTCCCTGAGCTCCCTTGTCCCGTAGGTTCCTGCTGCTGTGGACGTGCCAACGACTACTTCTATCCGTCTCCCCACTATCATCTCTCTCTCACTATCATCTCTCTCTCTCTTCATCTCCCTCTATCCCTCTCTCCAACACGGTCTCAGCAGATGTGTGTCTAACATGAGTCTGGTCCTGCTGGAGGTTTCTGCCTGTTAAAGGAAGTTTGTCCTTGCCACTGTAACTTGCTAAATGCTGCAAAGTGCTCTGCTCATGGTGGATTAAGATGAGATCAGACTGAGTCCTGTCTGGAAGATGGGACTGGATCTGATCCGGTCTTGATGTTGGGTCTTAGAGTACGGTCTAGACCTGCTCTGTTTGGAAAGAGTCTTCAGATGACGTTTGTTGTGATTTGAGAGAAGTGAAAACAAGTCGTATTGAAAGAAAATCTTTATTAATAAGTCAAACATTCAAATACAAAATACACCACCTGCCATCAGAAAACAACTAAAAGCTCAAAAACTTTGTTAAAAACTTCTCAAACATCTTCAAACCGTGTGACACGAGCCGTGGAAAAGAAAAGAACATTGAACGCAGCAGACAGCCGCTTCACTTTGAGGCCTGCTGGGCCTGACGGCGCAGCAGCACGTAGATCTTCTCCTTGATCCAGTCCTTGTTGTACGGCTGGTACGTCTGTGTGTCGGCCCGATACCTGAGGCGGCAACAAAGAGCAGATTAAGCATCAGAGGGTTTTAAAGCTCAGTGTGCTTCAGCTTTTTATATGCATGTAAGGGGTTGTTTGGTGTTGAAACAGTGAGAGACTCTCTGGAGTAAATCCTTTTCTCTCTAGAGAGTAAAAAATCTCTACTTCTTCGGGTTTGCTCATCCTCTCCTCGAGGGTAAAAAACTCAAGTTCTGTCAACTCTTGCATCACTCCAGAGCTCTTACGAGTGGATATGAGATATAAGAAAAGCATGGATTGTAATGTATTTGTCTGATTCTGATTCCTGATTGTTTCAGTCTGACCTGCTGCTTTTAAAGCTTTTATTTTCCATATTTTCAAGTATTTAATTCCATAACTTATGAAGGAAGTATCTTTATGAATGTTAAGTAAAAATCCCTAAAAAGTATTAAATTATCTGTTAAAATAATCTCAGTTTCTGCAGGAAGCTCACGATCCTAAAGTATTTAATCAGCTGTTCTTAACGCTCTCTGTCTTGGTTGTTTAATGTGATTCATTCAGAAATGAAGAGAGAGAAACTCTGAGGTCTCTTCAGCTGCATCCTCTCTGACTCCAAAAGGATCTACAGGTGACTTTTTCATGACACGGTTGCTTGCAGTCTCTCATCCATCTGCCTCTCTCCTCTCCCCTAAATCCTTGCACAGACTGTGTGCTGCTCCTTAAACAATGACTTCTGTCGTATGCAGCTTTCAGTATTTATATATTCTGGACTTCTGCACCCTGATCAGAGAGTTGTGATTTTCAGAAGTCTCATGAGTCTTTGTCTTTGTCTTTGTCATACTTACACCAGGCAGCTGAGGTCGGCCAGGTCGTCGATGAAGTCGAACAGCTGACTGATGTCGTACGTGATCGAAGGACTGTTGGGGTTCATTCTCTTTAAATGCTCCTCGTACATCTTACACACACCTGAGCAGGAGACACGACAGACACAAGATATATTACAGTTTAAATACAGCCACAAAACAAGACACTGAAATACGTTTCATTTCACATTTCAGATTGTTAAGTCTTGACACTGATCTGATCACTCAGATCTGATGTTTATTGGAGGTGTAAACAAAGTGATCGCCTCTGTTAAAGCCTCAGACAGACTGAAAGAGATCCACTGCAGGTGAGAACACTCATTCAACGCTGCTGTTATCACTCAGTGTTATTGTAAACATTGAAAGAGTCAAGTAGGATTTTAAAAGTCAGGAAGAAAAAGGGCACAAAAGCACAAAAAGACGGTCCCTCTGTATTATAATGAATGAAAGTTAAAGATGTATTTGCGAGCTTTAAGGATTTGCTCTCCCTCAGTCTGGCTTGTTTTGCTATTTTTGAGTTCAGTCCTTATTTTAGCACAATGATCTCAACTTCCCAAACATGTCTTCCTCTCCAGGTTTACATGATCTGCTAGAGGTTTCTTTAAATTTAAAGAGTCTGATCTCCAGGATACATGACGGTGTCGCTTCTTTTAAAACCACATCCCTGATGAAGATTAGGGCCGACTGGGAGAACGAGTTAGGGGAGGATGTAGGAGAGAACTAAAGAACTGTTGAACTCCTGAGTAACTGAGTATCACACATTTCAACGTCCTTCATTGAGCTCTTTTTTTCCCCAACGCAAAAATATAAAACAAAATACATCTTAATGTCACGACATCCCTGCAAACGTAACCCACATGCTCTGGGTCACTCCTACAGCTTTGATGTTTAGGACTTAAATCTTAGTATTGACCTCCAACCCAAGGCTACAGCTTTTATATTTGGTGTCACTGATAAGAAAACCTCTACATTTAAGAAACACTCAGAGCAGGGTTCACAAAGACTTCTCCAAGAGCTTTACACGACACCACAGCCAAACATTTATATGACTTTAAGGATCTTTGGTAAGGACTTAAGGAAGAACTAAAGTAACCTCGTGTTAAGCACTAGTGGACATGCAATATTTATTAAGCAGGCCTGTGTCGATGACTTTCACATTGGTCTACAGCCTGAGGATACTTCATCTCAGCTGCTTTTACTTAGAATTTATCTTTGAATGTTTGACAATAACACTACTTTGTGAACCAAGGACTCAGAGGGTCCAATGATTAATCCAACACCATCTGGGTCCACCTGAATGAACTCAGGGTAGATCTGTGTAACCTGTGGTCGGGGGATGCTGCTTTGTTTGTTGTTATTGTTGGATGGAACAAAGAAAAGCACATGTTGAAGCATCTGAAGCTTGTTCATCTGTGTGAATAATAATAAAGGGAGAAAAGCAGAAGATGCGTACCCTCCATACACTCGTTGACAGACTCATAGTCCGCGTATGTCCTCCCCTCAGGCCTCTTGGTGGGCTGAACCAGCAGGATGGTGTGCGACTGAAACAAGATGATGGCAGCATGGGGTTAAATATTGTCCTTTCAGTGAAACTACAATCTGAATACACTAAATATACTTGATTACTGATGAGTTTTTAATCAGCAGACCCTTTTAAGACACTTTTTAGAGCTTCATCATGATGTTTAAAGAAGTACGAGCAGTTGATGATGTTAAAATCTTTCTTTTTTTGTTGTGTAATGTCAAATTGACAACATTTATCTGCTTTTCTCTTTAAAATCTTTGTTGTTAGCTTCATAAATCAAGATTAAAATCATCTCAATCTTACTCTTACTCTCATCTTTACTCACATTATCTTCAAGTGATAACAAAGTGACTCTAAAACCCAAACAAACACTCTCTTATATCTGATTCTGGTTATTTTAATCTGGTTTATGATGAGCATGATGAGCTCAGTTTCTCTCTGCAGCTGTTCAGGTGACAATCGTCCCCCACTCACATGCTAACATTAGCATCTGTATCAGCCGCTCTCTCTGCTGTAATACCGGGTTAAAACACAGAGACTGGCTTCACTAAGCGGGGTGACCGTTAATAAATAATTAATGTGTAATCTTTAAATTATATCATGAAGAACTCACCATGATTTTAATGATTTAATTCGGTTTCGGTGGATTTTCTTCAGATCTTCTTCTCGGATCAGCTCGACACCGGATGTACTCTCCTCTGCTTCTTCTTCGCTGCCTGATATTTTGGTGGTTCTACACTTTGACTGTTTATACCGCCACCTGCTGCTCAGGAGGGTTTCGTTTTTTAAATTTACAATAAATTATTATCACACAAAATAAATATTTATATGGATACATTTTGTGATTGATTGATTAAATCACTTTACATTTTGTAGTTTGCTTACTTGGTAAATATCTATATAAAAACTAGAGTGTTTCTTTGGAGGTGATTGTAAAGTTGAAAATGTTTCTACATTTAGCTCCTCAAACATTTTCTAAAAAGTGGTAATCATTTTAATCATCAAAAGTGGTCACATTTTAAAGCAAAAGAAAAAAAAGATTAATATTGGGACATTTTTCATACCTTTTTTTGTTTTGAAAGTAAAAGATATTGTTCATATTAACTCTAAATGTTTAATTTCTTTCAAACAAATATTAATATTATTATATTTTTTATATTAATATTTATTCGTATGTCTTTATCACATAGCTGGTAAGTCAAAGGTCCATTGTGTAATTCTAGTAACTCTCAAAAATTAAAATATAGAATTTAGATGTTTTTTGACTAAAAGTACTTTCACCAAGAAAACTGACTTAATTTATTTTAGCACTAATTCAACACAATACAGGGTGCAAGCCTCAACTCTGCCCAGCAGAGGGCGCTTATGTTACACACATAATACTAGTCACTCCATAAAACTTCTCCTACTGTAAATCACTCTGAATATTACCTGTGAAAAAAGTTTTCGAAAGCTGTCTCTTGAAAATGAAGTATTTAGATGTTAAGTTACTTAATTCAGCATGTTTGTAGTTAAGAAAATAAAATGAGATTTAATAAAATAAAAATAAAAAAATAAAGTACTATGAGATTAAAATGAACATTATAAAATATGATAAAATTAAATTAAAAAATAAGAATAACATAAAATATTATAAATAAAATAGAATAAAACATGATACATTGAAATTAAATGAAATAAAATTAAATGACATAACGAATAATACAATAAGAAATAATAAAGCACAATAACATTAAATAAAAAATTACCAAAATTAAATAGAGTTAATATTTGAAAGAAAGAAATGTTTAGCAACGTTTGGTTCTTGAACGCACCCTGTAACCGGAAGTAGTTAACACAACGGCCGGAAGTGCAGTGGGCAGACAGGAACAACAAAGAAGAGAAAGTGCCCGGGTTTGTTTTACCACCAGAACACCGAACCAGGAATATACCGTGTTGCTCACAGTGAGTTTGATCCTCTCTGTTTAAAGTCTGATTTATTTAAACTATATTTAATGTTTACTGTGGGAGTTCTGTCGCGCGCGCTGCTCCGCTGCTGTATCACATTATGAGCTAACTAGCATGTTAGCTTCTCTCTGATGATGAAGCGGATCAGACAGGGAGGAAAATAACGGACCGAGATCAGGGTTTACATTAATAACGACACAATATTATAAATAAGTCTGATTTAATGTTTTTCATTTTAACAGAAGAGAGTTATGTATTGATTACTGGTGTTACATTAGAGACTGGAGGGTTATGATTCCACAGATTTTCCTTATTAGGTCCCAATAATCACCCTTACATCAACACCTAACATCAACATATCTCACAGTCTGTCTCATTATCACACTCCTGACTTCATGTGTGAGTGGAAACAGCTAACAGCACTGTAATCTGTCCTCCTGCCCACTCTGAGCATGCAGTGAGCTCATCCCACTGAGATGTGGAAGCTGGGGAACCCACAGTCTTTGTTTTCTGCAGGAATAGCACACACACAGCTGATAATAGTCCTCAGCAGGGATGTGTGGCTTCCACTGTTATTATTGTACACAAGTTCTGCTTTGTGTGTGTGTGTGTGTGTGTGTGTGTGTGTGTGTGTGTGTGTGTGTGTGTGTGTGTGTGTGTGTGTGTTTCCTCTGCAGCTCCAGGAGAAAACACTCAGTAGAAACCTTTTTATTTACAGGCTATGGTAGAAACCCACAGAGAGGGTTTATATGTTGAAAGAGGATAGATGCAGCAGAATGTGGATTTTATAATCCTCATTATTTAAGATTAGACTGCTCTCAGTATAAGAAAGGTGAATTATCAACAGGGGTTAATATTAGTACCTACTACCTGCTTAAATCAGGGTAAATATTGGCTGTGGGAGGCACAGAAATTCAGCTCACCTGCCACCACAGCAGGTTTTTCTTGTGTCACCAAATAATACCTTAAGGAATTAAATTAAGATAATAAACCTTCTTTTTAGGGATCAATAATTCAGAGTTTAAGATAAGATAAGATAGTCATTTACTAATCCCACAACAGGGAAATTCAAGTGTCACAGTAACAAAGTAGACAGTGCAAAAAAAGAAAAATATATAAAGGAGACAAAAATTGCAAAAACAAGTCAATAAATCTGTAAATGAATGAAGGGGAAATTAAAAAGCATGTTTTTTGCTCAGAAACGACAAATTGTTCAATTTAGGCACTAACATATCAAAAAGTTTCCTTCTGAATGTGAAGATTTGCTGCTCCTCTTCATCATTTGTGACAGTAGATCAAAAGACTTCATATTTCTTGGACCACAGAAGATGTTAGACACATTCATTTGTGACACAGAGAGATTAGAACCCACAAATTTACATTATATAGATAAAATCCTGAGTCTTAAAGGTAATAATGACGTGAATTAAGTGTAAAGTTATAGCCATGAGATAATGCTTAATCGATCCCTTGCTGCACCACAAAGCTTAAAAAGGAAGAAAGTCTGCACAAATGAAGACAGGAGTCGATTCAAACATGACATGAAAGATGAGATTTATGCAGCTGAGTCTTTCTTTGCAGGATCGAGACTTAAGGGACAATGTGATGAGATGTGATTAATCACAGCGAGGTCACGTCACGTTGATATAATCTGATATGAGGCGTAGACACAGTCTAATGTGAAGGTGGTAGAAATCTGATCACATGCTCGGGTTTATTGTGATGGAAAAGAATGCAGCAGTGAAAACAGAGAATCAATATGGTGTTGTAATATAATCCTCAACATTTCTTTACTTGCTTAGATCAGATCCAGATGTTGAATGAAATAAATGAATAGTGTTTAAAGTTTGCGACCCGTTTGGACAGGAGGAGAGAAAACGGTGAACAACGACTCTCTGAGTAAAGATGTTATTTTGTCGTCAGTGAAAAATGTGACATTTATCTTCTATCTTTGCTTTCACTCAGGGGTTCCCAAACTTCCCAACAGGTCTAAGGCTCTTGATTAAGCCGGTCTGTAAATAAGAGACGACCTGTGAGCTCATGTTTCTGTTTCCTGTGCTGCTGTGAATCAACCTGCTGTCACTGAGACCGCCTGTTATCAAACTCTGTCACCTCAGAGGCAACAAAGAGAGTGGAAAATAGATTCAACATGTTTTATTAGCATGGTTTTATTGAATATTTAACCATAATCTCTTTATATTTTTTAGAATTATTGATAATAAACTTTTATTTTATCATTTTTTTTGTTTAACAAGCTTTGAAGCTTTATTTATAGAGCACCAAATGCAAGTCAAAGTTCTTTAAAGCGACTGAAACAAGAAAAAAGAGCAGCTATAAAATATTGGCAAATCATGCTACATATTAAAAAACAAAAAAGCAGAAACATATATATAAAATATTTTAAATAATCAAAGTAACAACATAAAATTTGGTTATTCATACATTTATTTATGTTTATTTTAAATCCTAGTTTGGATTATTTTTATATTTTTATTATTTTCTTTCTTTTCCCTTTTCTTTCTTTCTTTCTTCTGTTTTTATATGATTTACTTTTTGATTTTGTATGGGTGGATGGTCACAAAATTTCAATCAAAATGTTGTGTTGAATATGTTTGAACCTGTAAGAAATGTATATGCTCATATATGGAGACACAATAAAGTATATTAAAAATTAAAGTAGTGAAACTAAATACATAAAAGGGTCAAAATAAATGTTGAAGATAAAATAAATGCACTAAAAGTATAAATAAAACTGAGCAGACAAATAAACTTTGGGAACCAGTGTTTACATCTTTAACACCTTTATTCAGGGAAGAACCTTTCAAAATAAAATACTGCTTCTCTTTGAAACTGTCGAGTCATTTTAGATCCCAAATTTCCTCAAAAGACTTCACATCCTGAACAAAGGACCTGCTCCACCCTGACACTCCCTACAGGATTTACTGTTCTGATAAATCTGATTCATTTGGTGCTGTAAAATCTCTGCTAACACTTCTTCTTCTTCTTCTCTTTCAACAGGACAAAATAATTTGGTTTGCATGTGAGGGCAAGTGTCTGCAGAGCCAACCATGGCGAACAATGCGGAGGACATCGAGAACAATATAGTGAGTATGACGGAGAGCGCTCGCAGCTCCTCTAACTCTGTGTCTGTGTTTGATAATTATTAACCTGCAGGTTTTATTTCCGTGTTTCAGTAAAGAGAGACTCATCTATCGTTAGTCAGTCTGATGGAGGGAGTGTGTGTCAGTCAGAGGAAACATCAGGAGAGTAAATGTCAGTGTGTAGTCTGGCTGTAAATAAGGGCGTGGTCCCGTGAAGAAGTCAAAGTCCCTCTCTGCTGTCAGAGTCCACACCACAGCCGTAAGCCTCTGAGAGAGTTTACCCCACAACAACACGAACGACACACTCTTCCTGTCTGTGCCGAGCGGCATGTCACGGTCAGCGTGATGTCAGAGAGGTTACTGGAGGTCACACTGCTGAGTCCTGTAAACACATGTTGATACACCTCATGCAGCGGAACTCGCTGCTCGGCCTGAATCGCGCTCCGCAGAGTGCTCTGCGTCTCTCAGCCCTCGGGAACAGCTTGACCTTATTCCCAGCTCTCAGAAACAATGTGTGCAGCGCTCGGCGCTCGGTGCTCGGTGAGGTCATCCCGCACAGCAGCCCGAATCAAAGCAGCGGCAGCTTTCAGCGCTCAGAGCAGTCTCTGGAGGGTTCTCCTGTGTTCTCTGTACCTGGCGCAGAGATTGCTTCATCTCTGGGCGGTCACATGCCTCGACTCGCCTGACACAGTCGCTCCTCTCAGTCTTTTTGGGTTTCAGGATGAGTTTAGTTCTGATGGAGTAGAGGGAAGGAAAACAGTGTTGTTATCTCTGGAGGGGTTGATCTGACGGGTTTTAATGTGCCAACGAAGCTCTGAAATGCAAACAAGGATAGTCTGATAACAGTTTGCCTCAGTGTCTGTCCAGTTTAGAGATTTTATTTGCTGATTAAACTCAGGAAATAGTTTAATATTAACATTTTATCTGACATGGTCAGTCCTCTTAACTTAAGAGGAAGTTTAAAAATCTTCTGGACCATGCAGGAGGAGTTTTAGTGTCCTCTCTCGTCTCTCATGTTGCCTCTTAAAGTGGAAGTTATACACAGAAGCATCAGGGTAAATCATGACTAACAACATCTCTGTGTTTCCCAAAGTAAGTTCCCTTTACGAGCAGAGTACAAACTGTGACACCATCAGTTGTCGCTTGCTAAACCCTCAGTGCGTGCTCACACACGAGCCTCCAGTCAGACTTTTGATGAGAGTCCAAACTGGTTGAAACAAGAAATAACACGACAGTAACAGATCAGGATCGTCAGCGTTTTTAGACTGTTGCACACGAGGAGGCAACAATTTCAACTAAGTGAGCGTTTCTCCTCGGCCTGCGTTTAAAAGCGACTCAAATCTGGTTCACAGGGGAGAGTTCTTTCAAATCTGTCACATGATTGGTCACACATCTAAACATGTATAAGGGGTTATTTTCAAGCTGCAGATTATAAATAATCTCCTACAAAAACTTATTTTAATTATACTACATAATGTAATTATTTTTACATTATGTAGTATAATTAAATTTTAATTATATGGTTATCGTTATTCTTTTTATTATCACTATTATTCTTATTTTTTTAACTCAATGTAGTTTTTTTCTACCTAATGTATTCATAAATGAATATTATTTTTATTACATCATTATTTTGTTATTATTATCTTTTAACTTAAAGTAGTTATAATTAAATATTTATTTTATTATTATATTATTATTATTATATATTTTTCTTAATGTAGTTTTTTTGTATTTATTGTATTATAATATTATGATTTTATTAACAATAGTCTTCTTTTACTTAATGTATTTATAATTAAATATTTATTTCTTAATATTAATACTACTGTTTTTTTATTTATTTTTTTCCTTAATTTATTTGTAATTCAATTTACATTTCTGTATTTTATTATTATGGTTAGTTTTATTAGTAGTATTTATTTCCCTTTTTAAAATTGATATGTTAAAGGCAGTCTCGGAAAACTAGCATGAATTTGAATGTAGCTTTTCCTCATGACTCCGTCTAACCCCTCCCCTCCTCCCTCAGAGCTCCTCCAAAACGACGCCCCCCCTGCTCACATGCACGAGCGCCGCTGACTTGCGACCATATGATGGTGACTGATTCAAAACCGGTCCTCACCAAAACATTCTCATAGTGAAAGTTAAAAACACAAACAAACATGGCTGCTGTTAGCACTCACAACTGTCATGCTAGCATTATCCAGTTGTCATGGTGACACGATATCAGGAGAAAAGTTATAACACATATATAATACTGTAACAGCTCTACTGTTTGTTAAACCTGTTCAGTGTAGATGTTCTTAATTCCTACAGTGTTGACAGTCAGTGAAGGCATCAGGAGAGGTGTAGAGTGTGTGAGTGGGAGAGAGGAGAGACAAGAGGAGAAGTTGTTCATTCATTCAAACATTGATTGTTGTTTTGTTGGTTGGCGTGGTAACGGCCGACAGTGACCGGTTATTAAAGATCAACATGTTCACGAACCGGCTCGTCATCACTACAGCGTCCGGACGGACGCTACAGTACATCTACATTTTCTTAGGACTTAGTAAATGTCATTAGTTATTCTGCTTGTCAGAGCCCCCTGTGGTGAGAGCTTTTTAGACTCTGATCCGGACTACAGACCTGAGCAAAGCACCTCATCAGGTCATAGGGGACAGGCCCGAAGTCGAGCGAGAGGGGCAGTCAGTAGAGTCAGGGGAAGTAGAGGCAGGAGACGGGGACTCGGAGTACACGCCGGGGAAATGTACGCGCAGGAGGCGGGCAGAACAGCAGGACGGGATTTGAATGGTTTAAAATTTTGGCACCCAAAAAACGCTGATTGGTTGGTGTTTTCCCAGGTTTACTCCGGCTGTAGATCGCAGCTTTTCTTCCTTCTTTTTTAAGAACACATCATGTATTGATTGCCATCAGGACATAAAGATCATTTTAACCAGTATGACAAAAAGTGGATCTAAATCTGAACACCAACCCCAGCTTTAATCTTAGTTTCAGTATGTAGGTATGTATATATTGTACCTTTATTGTATATCTTTATTTTTATATTATTATTACTACCATATATGTATTTATTGGGGTTTTTTGCACTGTACATTGAGTATCTTTTCTGTGTTAAACCAGCAGGTACATGTGGATATGATGTTCATTTATATCTGTTTGTCTAAACCTTTTGAAAATCAATAAGTATATATATTTAAAAAAATAACTTCATGGAGCGACCCAAATTCAAACTGTGACCCTCTATTTAACACTGAACCCAACACTGCCCTCCTCTGTGGATTAACAGATCATGACTGGAAGTGTTTTTGTTGAATCAGACTGAAAGATTAGATTTGATCAGCAGGTGTGAGCAGGTTGTAAACTGAGCTTAAGAAAGTACCCTTCAAGTTCCAGCTCAGTGTCTAACATGTGATTCCTCTCCTCTACCTTAAGGACTCGCAGGAGACCAACGTGACCCCCCAACCCACCCAGCCGCCCCAGGAGGCCGGAGGCGTCAGAGCGCGGTCCAGAGGAGGCGATGGAGGAGGAGGAGGTGATGGAGATGGAGGAGGAGGAGGAGGCGTGGTGGGCGGTAACGGGAGCGGCCCGGAGCAGAACGGACAGCCTCCCGCTCCCCGGCCTCCGCGTGTAGTGGAGAGCGAGGAGGACGAGGATGAAGAGCTGACCCTGAAGTACGGGGCCAAGCACGTCATCATGCTGTTCGTCCCCGTGACGCTCTGCATGGTGGTCGTTGTGGCGACCATCAAGTCCGTGAGCTTCTACACCCAGAATGACGGGCAGAGACTGTGAGTGATGGAGCTTTTAAGATAGAGGAGGATTTCTAGATCACTCTTTCAACACTTTAATAACTAGTTTGAGTTTTTTTTAAGAGAAGATTCTGATATTTCAGCTTCTTTAATGTGAACATTTCCTTCTCTGCTGACATATCTGGATATTTCGGAAACACTTTCTGACATCTCAAACACCAAACAACTTATTCATAATGAAAACCATGACCCACAAATATAAACACAGTGAATAAAGGTTTTTGTTGCAGCCCTGGACCCGTTCCAGAGACGACTGCATTATCGCCTTGTGTTTGAATGAAGTGCAACACCGCTGCTCTGCCACTAGGGGGAGTTAATGCAATGTATATCACACATGCATGGCTTTTAATGTGACTGACAGCTTTTTTAATCGCATTAGATCTTTAATAACGAGCTTGAATGTGGCTCAGGGGGAAAATATGTGAGTACAGGTATTTAGAATCACCTGCAGGAGCACTGAGAGGGGAAAAGGCTGTGATGGAAACACAGAAGAACCTCGTTTATGTCTTGAATTTTGTGATTAATAGCTTCATGTTTCTGTATTTTCTTTTCTTTGTGACTGAGGTGCGTCTCTGAAATGTCTCCCTCTCTAGGATCTACACCCCGTTCCCCGAGGACACAGACACAGTAGGACAAAGAGCCGTCAACTCCATCCTGAACGCCACCATCATGATCACCGTGATCATCGTCATGACCCTGGTGCTGGTGCTGCTGTACAAGTACCGCTGCTACAAGGTAAACACCCGACACGTGTTGCAAGCTTCATTGAGACACAGACTTACGATAAACGTGATGAATCGGATCAGACATGTTGATCACAAACAGGAGCTCTTGTGGTTGTGAGAACAGCGAGTGATGTGAGACACGGTCGGGGTGTTTCCTCTCGGGTGGAGTCCAGGTGGACTCTGTGTACTAATAGTTTTCTCTCGGGGACGTTTCAACTTGCCGAACACAAAGGTGTACCTGCGATTATAAAAACCTCATTCCAGGAATGTTTGCCAGTTCTTGATCTCGCTGCGTGCTTGCACAATCGAATGGCTTCCAGGGAAACTTCACAACAGAGCAGCACAAATGTTCCATGATAATTCCACAGACACTTCTACACACTACTGAGTGAAGACAAAGAGAGACGTTCCTGTGAAAGCGTCAGATATTTAACGACTCCGGTCCAAGAGTAATAACCCTCATTTCAAACCCAGACTGTGATAACATTGTGGATGTTGTAACTGTGACATCCCCCATGGACCCAGGGTCTAAATTTAGTTCAGGGGTAGATAATCTCCCCCCTAAAAAGCCCCTGCTAGTGGGGTAGTACTTTTCAAAGGTCCCAGGACTTTCAGGACGCGGGGCCTGCATGCTGAACGTGTCTGATTGGTAGATTAACCTCAGTGTTTTTATTCCTCCCGCCGTCCACAATAACATCACACACATCTGTGATTCACTTGATTTCTCTTCCTTTCATTAGTTTTTATTTGTTCTATCTTTTTTGTATGTGTGTGTACTTTTCAAAAGAAGAAGCTGTGATTCTCTTGATTTAGCAGCTTGTAACAGTAGTCTTCTCTCAGCCCACCGTGAATGCGTCTCTCCCGGTGTTCCGCTTTTAAAAGTGACCCTGTAAACTGGAGACCTTCCGCTGAAGTGTCAGTGTTTGTGGAGTTTACACAGAAGTTTAAAGATGGTCTAAAGACGTTTATGAGGGATGCATCCGGCTGAGAGTCTCCAGTTAACAGGGTCGCTGTTAAAACCAAAACACCGGCAGATCTCTGCCCCGGCTTTTTGAGTTCAGAAGGATTTTGAAGCCGTGTTGAAACGTCTTTGCTACTCGTGCTTATCTCCTCTCACGTGTTGATTTAGTCATTGCTTTTTCCATGTTTTTAACTGCAGGTGCAAAATTTTCACTTTTTTTCATGTTTTTCTGCTTTTGGAGCACAATTTCAAATTTGAGGAAAATCAATTTTTTCGACAGGGTTCCGGGTCAACTTCTCTGTCAAAACTTTTTGTCCCATAGTTTTTTGGAAAATTTCTTTTTCAAAATATTTTTGGTCAAATTTTTTTTTGTTTTTTTTTGTCAAAATTACTTTTTTCAAAAAAAAAAAATTTTGTCAAATTTTTTTTTCAAAATTTTTTGGGCAATTTGTTTTTTCAAAAAAAAAATTTGGCAAAAGTTTTTTTTTCAAAAATTTTTGGTCAAATGTTTTTTTTTTCAAAATTTTCCAAAAACCATTCGCAGTCATTGTTTTTTCCATCTGTGATTCTCTTGATTTCTCTTTCTTTCATTAGTTTTTATTTGTTCTATCTTTTTTGTATGTGTGTGTACTTTTCAAAAGAAGAAGCTGTGATTCTCTTGATTTAGCAGCTTGTAACAGTAGTCTTCTCTCAGCCCACCGTGAATGTGTCTCTCTCCCGGTGTTACGGTTTTAAAAGTGACCCTGTAAACTGGAGACCTTCAGCTGAACGTGTCAGTGTTTGTGGAGTTTACACAGCTGTTTAATGATGGTCTAAAGACGTTTATGAGGGATGCATCCGGCTGAGAGTCTCCAGTTAACAGGGTCGCTGTTTAAACCAAAACACCGGCCGATCTCTGCCACGGCTTTTTGAGTTCAAAAGGATTTTGAAGCCGTGTTGAAACGTCTTTGCTACTCGTGCTTATCTCCTCTCACGTGTTGATTCAGTCATTACTTTTTCCATGTTTTTAACTGCAGGTGCAAAATTTTCACTTTTTTTCATGTTTTTCTGCTTTTGGAGCACAATTTCAAATTTGAGGAAAATCAATTTTTTCGACAGGGTTCCGGGTCAACTTCTCTGTCAAAACTTTTTGTCCCATAGTTTTTTGGAAAATTTCTTTTTCAAAATATTTTTGGTCAATTTTTTTTTTTTTTTTTTGTCAAAATTACTTTTTTAAAAAAAAAAAAATTTTGTCAAATTATTTTTTCAAAATTTTTTGGGCAATTTGTTTTTTCAAAAAAAAAATTTGGCAAAAGTTTTTTTTTCAAAAATTTTGGTCAAATGTTTTTTTTTCAAAATTTTCCAAAAACCATTCACAGTCATTGTTTTTTTCCATCTGTGATTCACTTGATTTCTCTTTCTTTCATTAGTTTTTATTTGTTCTATCTTTTTTGTATGTGTGTGTACTTTTCAAAAGAAGAAGCTGGGATTCTCTTGATTTAGCAGCTTGTAACAGTAGTCTTCTCTCAGCCCACCGTGAACGCGTCTCTCCCAGTGTTACGGTTTTAAAAGTGACCCTGTAAACTGGAGACCTTCAGCTGAACGTGTCAGTGTTTGTGGAGTTTACACAGCTGTTTAATGATCGTCTAAAGACGTTTATGAGGGATGCATCCGGCTGAGAGTCTCCAGTTAACAGGGTCGCTGTTTAAACCAAAACACCGGGCGATCTCTGCCTCGGCTTGTTGAGTTCAAAAGGATTTTGAAGCCGTGTTGAAACGTCTTTGCTACTCGTGCTTATCTCCTCTCACGTGTTGATTCAGTCATTGCTTTTTCCATGTTTTTAACTGCAGGTGCAAAATTTTCACTTTTTTTCATGTTTTTCTGCTTTTGGAGCACAATTTCAAATTTGAGGAAAATCAATTTTTTCGGCGGGGCCGGGTCAACTTCTCTGTCAAAAATTGTTGTCACATTTTTTTTCGAAAAATTTTTTTATCACATTTTTTTTCGAAAAAATTTTTTTCACATTTTTTTTCGAAAAAATTTTTTGTCACATTTTTTTTTTCACATTTTTTGCAAAAAAATTTTTTGTCATTTTTTTTGTCAAAAAAAATTTTTGTCACGTTTTTTTTCAAAAAAATGTTGTCCATTTTTTTTCAAAAGTTTTTTTTGTCAATTTTTTATTTTTTCATATTTTTCCAAAAACCATTCACAGTCATTGTTTTTTTCCATCTGTGATTCACTTGATTTCTCTTTCTTTCATTAGTTTTTATTTGTTCTATCTTTTTTGTATGTGTGTGTACTTTTCAAAAGAAGAAGCTGTGATTCTCTTGATTTAGCAGCTTGTAACAGTAGTCTTCTCTCAGCCCACCGTGAATGCGTCTCTCCTCCCGGTGTTCCGCTTTTAAAAGTGACCCTGTAAACTGGAGACCTTCAGCTGAACATGTCAGTGTTTGTGGAGTTTACACAGCTGTTGAAACACAGAGGGAGTTCCTGGGAATGCAAACTAGTTTAGTTTTTATTAAGATTTCAAAATATCCTCATCAGATATTTAATGATCGTCTAAAGACGTTTATGAGGGATGCATCTGGCTGAAAGTCTCCAGTTAACAGGGTCGCTGTTTAAACCAAAACACCTTCAGAACTTTGAGCTTTAATATATAATCTGAGACTAAAACTGTGTCTGTATTGTAGACTGGTGTAGTTCTGCTGCAGAGTTCGTCTTTCAATCATGAGGTTAATAGAGAATGACTCACCCAGTCTGCCTTAAATGGCCACACGAGGAACTGCAGATTTTGGTACTTGAGACAACTTACTCAGTTTCAGCCTCAGAGGTTTTCGGCGGTCAGAGCTTCATCATAGAGTCTGATATCGTCCACTCTCTGTGATGCTTACCCTCCCGACCCACATATCTAAATCTTCTCCTTCACAGGTGATCCAAGGCTGGCTCTTCCTCTCCTCCCTCCTCCTGCTGTTCTTCTTCTCCTACATCTACCTCAAGTAAGCCTCGACCCCTCCCTGCCTTTCCCACTCTCATAAATGTCTCTGATTGTTTATGAAGCTGTTTGGAGTCTTTCCAGGTGTCTGTCATGATTCTCCTCCGTCCCACAGAGAGGTTTTCAAGACCTACAACGTGGCCATGGACTACTTCACCCTGGCTGTAATCATTTGGAACTTTGGCGTGGTGGGCATGATGTGTATTCACTGGAAAGGACCGCTGCGGCTCCAGCAGGCCTACCTCATCATGATCAGCGCCCTCATGGCCCTGGTTTTCATCAAGTACCTGCCTGAGTGGACCGCCTGGCTCATCTTAGCCGTCATATCTGTCTACGGTAAATCCCTCCTCATGCTCTGTGACCTTTTGAAGGGGCTGTTTCGTGCAGAGATGTTCACACATCTGGTTCCTGTTAGAGGAAAAACTCAGATTTAAAACATGCAAACATTAAAATAAATAATTTGGATGTGTAAGACAACGCGCTGCTTCAGATTCAGACCTCTTTAAGGATTCATCAAGAGGCCGTTTCCTCTTTCCAGCTGCGTGTCTTCAGTCAGGGCTGATGACTTTATTTCTGTGCTTGAGGAGAGAGAAGAGAGGATGTTTCTCAATAACTGAATCTTTATGCAAATGCTTCCTGGAAACTTGGATTTAGAAATCTCTGAGAAAAAGGAAGGAGGCGGCTCAACGCTCAGTGATCATCATGTCTGGATGATTTCTGACAACCTGCTCAAAACATCCAAACACTCAGACGAGGGATTTAAATTTAAAGTATTCTCTGGGATCGATTTTTGAAAAAAACTATTTGGTTTATCCCCTAAATTAGATTTTCCACAGCAACCAAATGCATATAACTGACAGGAGTGTTGTAGTCAAGACCACATTAACCAAGACCAGAGTGCACCGAGACCAAGACAAGACCAAGACATTTGGGGACCAAGACCAAGACAAGACCAAGACATTTGGGGACCAAGACCAAGACAAGACCAAGACATTTAGGGAGTGAGACCAAGTCAAGACCAAGACATTTGGGGACCAAGACATTTAAGGACCAAGACCAAGACATTTAGGGAGTGAGACCAAGTCAAGACCAAGACATTTGGGGACCAAGACCAAGACATTTAGGGACCAAGACCAAGACATTTAGGGACAGAGACCAAGTCAAGACCAAGACATTAGGAACCGAGACCAAGACAAGACCAAGACATTTGGGGACCAAGACCAAGACAAGACCAAGACATTTAGGGAGTGAGACCAAGTCAAGACCAAGACATTTGGGGACCAAGACCAAGACATTTAAGGACCAAGACCAAGACATTTAGGGAGTGAGACTAAGTCAAGACCAAGACATTTGGGGACCAAGACCAAGACATTTAGGGACCAAGACCAAGACATTTAGGGACAGAGACCAAGTCAAGACCAAGACATTTAGGGACAAAGACCAAGTCAAGACCAAGACATTTAGGGAGCGAGACCAAGTCAAGACCAAGACATTTAGGGACAAAGACCAAGTCAAGACCAAGACATTTTCGGGGCCGAGACCAAGATATTTAGGGACCGAGACCAAGTCAAGACCAAGACATTTAGGGGCAGAGACCAAGACATTTAGGGCCCGAGACCAAGACATTTAGGGCCCGAGACCAAGACATTTAGGGACCGAGACCAAGACATTTAGGGACCGAGACTAAGTCAAGACCAAGACATTTAGGGGCCGAGACCAAGACATTTAGGGCCCGAGACCAATTCAAGACCAAGACATTTAGGGACCGAGACCAAGACAAGACCAAGACATTTAGGGGCTGAGACCATGTCAAGACCAAGACATTTAGGGACCGAGATCAAGTCAAGACCAAGACATTTAGGGACCGAGACCAAGACAAGACCAAGACATTTAGGGACTGAGACCAAGACAAGACCAAGACATTTAGGGGCCAAGACCTTTCTTTTGACTCCCATAGTGTGGTTTTGGTCATCTTAGTTTAACGTTCACTTTAGATTAGAGTTAAAACTGTGTGCTTCGTCCAGAACGTATATGTTTTGCTGGTTCCCCTCCACCCTCAGGGACATCATGTCTGCTGTGTTTAAATTAAGTTGTTGCCACAAGTTTTAAGGCGCTGACATTTCTTTTTATATCGGTGTGTGGTTCCTTTTCTCAGAAGACTGGAAACTGGTGTTCTGTGGAAGTGGATGTAAGACAGTCTGAGGGGGATTCTGGGTTACTTGCCCGTTTGTGGAAGAATAACCAATAAAGAACCACAGAGCGTGGGTTCTGGTGTAAGTCGTGGTTAAAGTGCACGCTCCATATGTAAAGGATGTAGTGCTGAACGTCTCGGCCCTTCAGTGCATGTCGTCCTCCCGAACGTTTCCTGTCTGTGTTTGTCTCTCCTGTCGGCCCCAAAATACGACTTCCAAGAGACGGAGAGTGTTTGTTATCGCTGGCCTCTTCATTGTTTTTACACCAGAGATACAGACTGTAGTAGAAACAAAGTCCCGACATCACTACGCCAATCTTCATACACATTGAACTCCAAAACTGCGTACAGTTACTGTCCCAGTGTGTGATTGGCGGTGTTGCAGAGCAGCAGCTCTTCACACTCTACACGTCTCCTCCATCTTCCCCTGATTCCTCCTCAGTTCCTCCCTGACACTTCAGACACTGAACGACCTCGCCCGATACCACACCTCTCTGCGTTACACATGACAGACGAGGCGTGAATATCCCGCCTCGACCTGGCAGCGTGTCAGAGCAGCGTGTGTTTTCTCTCTGACAGATGTCATTTTGGGCTGCTCTCTTCTGATTGTTGTCTATCATCATCGTCTGACCTCTTTCTTCTCTCTCTCTCAGATCTGTTGGCGGTGCTCTGTCCTAAAGGGCCTCTGAGGATCCTGGTGGAGACGGCTCAGGAGAGGAATGAACCCATCTTCCCTGCTCTCATCTACTCCTGTAAGATTATAGAAATAACAGACTTGTATTTTTTAATATAAAACAAAGGCGGTGGCCTAAGGATCAGCATCATGCATCTATAATCTGACATAATGGGGAAAATAAAAAGGAAAAGGTTTGAAGAAATGCTTCAGCTCCTTCTATCTGGAAGGTTTTCAACCGTCCTCAAAATAAAGAACTGAAATAATAAAGACTGTAGAAGCTTGTCTGCTCCAACTTTAAGCCCAAAAAGTGCAAAACAATCTGACTAGTTTCACCTAACTTCAAGTGAAAGTGAAACTTAAAGCTACTGTGAGGAGTTTTCCATGGTTGTGAAACATACTGAAGTTAATGCTGATGTCTCTTTATGACCTCAGAAAGAAAAACAAACAAAAAAAAGCCAAAAACAGGAAGAGAGGATATTTCCATGTAGCTATTCTTAAAGTCAGAAACATCTGCCTGGAGGGGACAAAATCAGCAAAGACCAGTTTGTCCACAGGGGGCGCCAAAAGCATCATGAACCAAAAGTTCCTTACAGGAGCTTTAAATCTTTAATTGATCACAAATAAAATACTTTTTTCAGTACTTTGTTTTTAAATGTTTTCAATAAATCTTTCTTTCTCTACCTCATTTTTAAACATTAACGTACACTGAGGACAGATTTTTACGATTTGCTTTTATTGGAACAACGCTCTATTTTGCATTTCAAATTAAAAAATGTGTATACTCACATTTAATTTAGTAATTTTGAGAACATAAATAAAAAAACAGAGTAAAAAAGAAAAAAAAAACATATAATGTATATGAATATTTATGCATGTAAGAACATTAGTTCAAATATATATAAAATAAATACAATTACAGATTAAAATATTTAAAATTATTTCTCTGATATATTAGTAATTATGGAAATAATAAAAACCACCAAACTTATAAAAGAAAATATAAAAAATAACAAAGTGATATCAACAAAAAAGTTAAATACAAAATAATGATGTAAATACATTTGAACTACATTTTGAGACTTTTTTGAGAATAAATGTATAAAACTTCAGATTTTTAAAGAAAAGGGAAAATGTGGTTGTTTTTTCTCTCTCCTAGTATATTGTTGATTCTTGTTCCACACATTCTGATGTTTCCCCCGTCTGCCTTCTCTCACAGCGACCATGGTGTGGCTCGTCAACATGGCCGACACAGAATGGCCCAAGAGAAACTCGACGGAAGCGGCGCCTCCTCCACAAGAGGCTCCAGAAGGTGAGTCCGCTGTCACGGTGACTGATGGAGGTTAAATCTGTTTACTCTCAATCAGCGTGTTTAGTCTGACCTCTTGTCGCTCGTCTGCAGCCGTGACGTCCCCGGCTCCCTCCGGTCTGCCGCAGGACGACGGAGGCTTCACCTCCAACTGGGTGAACCAGCAGCAGCACCAGCTGGGGCCGATACAGTCCACCGACGACACCAGGAGGGAGATCCAGCAGATGCCCTCCGCTCGACCTCCTGTGGACGAGGACGATGAAGAGAGTGAGTGCTTACAGAAGGATGATTAACATTTGAACCTCTTATGTGTCACTTTTAAAGGTGAAGCTGTAGAATCCTCAGACTCTCCCCCGGCCTGTGCGGTCCAGCAGCTTTAAAAGTCTTCTGCTTTAAAGTTCCAGCAGATGAAGAACCATTTGATCTCCTGCACGGATTAAATCACCTCTTTAATTATTGATCTGGACTTCCATTTAGTTCATTTAACATCAATGACAACATCTAAAATACATCCCGCCTCTCTTCACGGCAGCTTGACAAGCAAAGGAGGGATGATGGGTGATGAATTATTGATCAAAGTGATGCAGGATGATTTATTTAAGAGCTGTGAACTGAAGCCGGCCCCTCCATCGCTCTGACTGGAGAGGTTTATCATCATTGGGTCGTTTAAGCGAAAGTGAAAGGTTTAAAATGTGAGCTGTTGAACTGAAACATCTCTGAGTGAGTCTGCAGAGTCATGAGGGGGCTGTCACCACACATCATCTGATGAATTATTAAAGTGGAGTCTGATATTGTTAAACCTGAGCCCTGTTTCTGCAAATTTAGGGACTCAGATTACTCAAAGGTACGAGACGTGTGAGACAAATTATGTCTGTAGATCGTGCAGCTGTGAAACATCCTGTTACGACTGTTCATCCACTAGAAGTGTTTATTTTCTTCACCAGCAGGCTCTAAATTAAATGTTTAAATGTTTTATGCATCTATATATATTCTGGCATTTTAGCCTTTATCAGATAGGAGAGCTGAAGAGAGACAGGAGATGTGACGAGTAGAGAGCGGAGGAAGTGGTGCCGTTGACCTAGCGGTCTAAGTGCGTCCCAGAGGCTGTAGTCCTCGTCACAGCGGTCGCTAGTTATCTCCCGGGCTATGTCCATTTGCTGCATGTCTTCCCTCACTCTCTGCTTTCCACATTTCCTCTCTCTCTCCAGCTGTCCTATCCATTAACGTCCAAAATGCACAAAAATATAACTTATAAAGAAGAGTAGTATGGGAGGTAGAGCATTAAATTATCAGGCCCCTCCCCTCTCAACTTATATGCATGGGTTACAAACTTTCTTTTTTTAGTGATGCTTAAGGGAACGGAGGAATACATGCAGCAAATGGTCAAGACCAGGAGTTACTCATGACCGCTGCAACAAGGACTATAGCCTCTGTATATGGGGCACAAGCTTAAACCACTAGGCCAAGAAAAGATCCCCTTTACAGAAACGAAATGCAAAAGTCAACTCATGAAGCTGAAATATCCCTGAGGATGTCACTTAGTGAGGCGTCTTGACCGTCTGTGTTCTTTAGCCGTGTTGTGAACGTACGTTGAAGCTAGGGTTGGTAGACACGGAAAACTAGCATGAATTTGAATGTAGCATTTCCTCAGGACTCCGTCTAACCCCTCCCCCCCTCCCCTCGGAGCTCCTCTGAGATGACGCCCCCTCTCACATATACGAGCGCCGCTGATTCACGACCATGTGATGGTGACTGATTCACAAACATGAAATGCACGCTCTGCAGGAGGCGGGGAGAACGGCAGCACAGGATTTGATTGGTTTCATCATTTGGCTCCTGATGGCAGGGATTGGTTGGTGTTTTCCCAGGTTTACTCCGGCTGTAGATAGCAGCTTTTTTTACCTCTTTTAAGAACACATTATGTATTGATCACCATCAGGACTTAAAGATCATTTTAACCAGTATAACAAAAAGTGGATCTAAATCTGATGACCAACCCCAGCTTTAAAAGCAGCTGTTCTCCAAAAGCTAAAGACACAGATGTGTTGAAAGGTACATTTGTTTGCAAAGTCCAGCTCTGCAGAGGTCTGCACTTGGGATATTAGCAGATATGTGCATACTGTGTAAGAAGGACATTGATGTCTTTATTTGTACCTAATGATCGGAGTAGCACGACACAGATCGGTTCACTCGCCTCTCGAAGCAGACGACGTGCAGGCCGGAGTTTGTGACTCTGAAACTTTCTTCAAACTCTTTAATTTGTTGCTGGATTTAAAGAAATTGATAAAGTCGTTGACCAGGCTCCAGTTGGCTCTTCTTTTGCACATAATGAATCTCTCTTTTACTTTAGTTTGACCTCTTCATTAGAATACTCCACTCTTTTATTGTGTCATACTTTAAGAACGTAATGTTTCTTTTTCAGTGCATCGAAGAGGAACATTGAACACATCACTGCATCATGATGAGTTTAGATTCAAACCGCACCTTAATATAAAGATGTCTCTGTACCTCAGACTCCCTGATCGTCCTCAGCGTCTCCTCTCACTGTGTAATCATCATCATCATCATCATCATCATCATCATCATCATCTTTCACTTCCTCGTCAGCGACACCTTAAGCGTTCTGGGACATTTTTATGCGTCCCTCTCTGTGAAGTGTGTGTGTGTGTGTGTGTGTGTGTGTGTGAATGCCCCTCCGTGTTCTCTGCAGACTGTTTGTTTTTAGTCGTCGCACATTAGGAAGCGATTATTTGTGGCAATTGCCGGTTTCATGTGCGTCCTATTTGTGTGCCCGCGCTCTCCTCTAACCTAAAGCTGCAGTAAATACGGGTCTGCGCTCCTGTTTGTACAGTAATTACAGTCGAGGAAGGATTTCTACGGAGGGTAAGAGGGCGCGGTGCTGCAGCGGATCTCCTGTTTTTTTGACTTGACTCCACCCTGATTGTGGTGTCCTACTGTGCTTTCAGGGGGCGTGAAGCTGGGCCTCGGGGACTTCATCTTCTACAGCATGCTGGTGGGGAAAGCCTCGGCCACAGCCAGCGGCGACTGGAACACCACGCTCGCCTGCTTCGTAGCCATCCTCATTGTGAGTGACCGCAGCTGCTTATTTTTGAGTCGCCGCAACCTCATCTCTGTCCCAACACAATATGTAACCCTGCTTTAAGTCTACCACGTGATTATATAACCTGTGGTGTTTTCATCCCCCCCCTTGCACTGAGCCCGTTTTGTTTGGTACACAAAGTGCCGTTTTCCTCTGTTTCACTCTGTCTGCGTCTTGCATCCACAGGGCCTGTGTCTGACCCTGCTCCTCCTCGCCATCTTCAAGAAAGCACTCCCCGCTCTACCTATCTCCATCTTCTTCGGCCTGGTCTTCTACTTCGCCACAGACAACCTGGTACAGCCCTTCATGGACAAGCTGGCGCTACACCAGTTCTACATTTAGCAGGACGCTGCCCTGATAACTCTCACCCACATAGCCCTCCGGCCAACAACACGACGACAGCGGTCCCTTCACAGCCGGGGAACAAAGGGCGATGTAGGGGCCTCTCCCGCCCCCGCATCCCCTCCTAAGAACTCATGATGATGGGACACAAGTTGTTTTTGTTCTGCCTTTTGTTCTGAAGGGTTTCCCCCCTTCGACAGCAGCTGTTCTTATATCTTTTATTTCTGTTTTAAAACCGAGGAGGGACATTTTTTCCCGCTCGACTTGGGAGCTCATCCTCAAATTGCCGATCAGCGGCCCGGTCTCAGGCTCATTCCAAACTACGAAAAGTTAGCAGGAGACTTTTTATTTATACAGGCGAGCTTGTCTGCTCCTTCTTTTTCTCAGCAGCGCCCTGCTTCACATCCACACATTCATACCAGGTTCCTCCAGCTGGGGCTTCACAGCAGGTGCCTTGCTCAGGGACACCTCTGCGGTAGCTGTTGAGCAGAGACTGTTTCTTTAAATCTCCTGATCTTCATTTTTACCACCCCCCCCCCTCCACCCCCCAAACTAAAACACCACGAGTCGAAGCCTTCATCGATCTAACGGACACTGTATGATGATGATATTGATTATAGATTGGTAAATGTGTAGTTTGATTGTGTTTGAGCTGTCAGTCACCAGACGTGCTTTTCTCACTGCTGTTAAGAATAAACTAAGACGTGTTTCTTTCCACTTCACATGAAAAACCAAAGCTCTGAAGCCGGAGCACATTTCCACTCCAAAAACGTCTCACGAGCAGAAAATAGAAGAATTGGCGGCCTGTGGAGCTAAATTATACGAGTTTGATTGTGACACTGACTCATCAGAGGTTTCACGGATTTTCACCCAAAGGCACGCAGCAAGAGAGAAAAGTTCACACACACACACACGCACACACACTGACACACTCACACCTGAGACTTGCCTGCCATGTCAGTCGTGTACTGTCAGCCACTGAGCAGTTCTGCTGGAGCAGTCGGAGGTTCAGTGCCTTGCTCAAGGGCAGTAGTTGTTGTTGTCGTTGTTATTGTGAGACAGAAATGTGCTTTTCATTCTCTCTCCCCCTCTCCGAGAGTTCATTGGGTTCGTTTATTTTTTACAACCTTCTCCTACAGGGATTGTAACCTGTGATCATTCTGGTCACAAACTCTGAACCTTTAGGCTACAGCCGCCCTCATGACGCTTGCCTGGTGCTGTCTGGAAACTATGCTACATCCAACCTGAAAACTATTTCCACTACACACAAACGTTTTTTCAAGATATGCAGAAGATAAACTTTGTACTTTTTAAAAAAACATGCTGATTAAACGTCGACGGGTTTCTACAAAGGATCAGATAAAAACTGAGACAGACAGCGAGTCCTGATTGAAGTAGCTGTAGCTGAATTTCTAATTTGTGACGTTTTGGGGAAAACAGATGAAGCATCGTTTGCTTTAATGAATTTAAGTCATGTTAAAAACGAACCAAAAAGCTTCACTAAAGTTTAAAAAGAAGAATGATGTAGTGACTTGATGAGATGTGGCTTCTTCTTTGAAGATTGTCAGAGGAGGAGGAGGAGCTGCACTGATTGCTCTTTGTCGTAGTTGCGCTCTCGTGCTCGCAGAAGAGAGACAAAGTGGGAACAGTACGAAGACTTTTTGTTCTGAGTCCGTTTTTTCCTCCCTTTTTTCAGTTTTGGGGAATTCGTTGGGTGACTGGCTTTTTTTTCTGTCCTTCACATGCATTCGTGTGTTTATGCAAAGTTATTCAATTCAGATTTTGTTTTTTAATAAATAATGAAACTCAAAACTCTCTCTTGTTTCTCTTTCTTTTAGTCAGATACGCAAAAAACTCAAGTGAGCATGTGCACACATCCCATGTAGGTACACGACTACTGGGACTCAGAATTTTGAATAGAGAGCCTGCACGCTGAGTTTAACTGATTTAAAGTCTGTCAGCATGCTCAAAAGTGTTCTCCAGATACCTTTTAAGGTCTGAGAGTTTATATTTGCAAGATAAGTGCACAGAGATGAAGAGAGAGAGGAGTGTGGTATACAAGACTCTGCTGTCGAAGCCTATAGGAGCACAAATGTAGGCCGGTCCGAGGCCAACCTGAGCCGGCCTTCATTATAAGGACCACACCATCAACAGGATGCAATCTGAGAATAATCTGCTGTAGCTCCAGGTCATGATGAATCTCTTTTAAGGCCTTAGGGATAGGAGGAAAGAGAGATACTGTAGAAAGAATAAGAGCAGGAGGGAGGGAGGCATGCAGAATGTGAGAACGAAAGGGAAAACCGATTGCTATAAAGCATCACTAAAAAGGAAAGCTTTGAGCCCATGCATATAAGTTGAAAAGCTGTCAATAGCAGATGATTCCAAAGGAGAGGGGCCTGATGATTCAATGCTCTACCTCCCATACTACTCTTCTTTTCTTAAGTTGTATTTTTGGGGCATGTTTTCCTCTTATTGTTAGGACAGATGTAGGGAGACAGGGGGAGATGTGCAGAGAGTGCTGGAAGACTGTAGCCTCTGTATCTGAGGCCCACGCTTAGACCACTAGGCCAAAGTATGCGACCCACCTCCCATACTACTTTTGCAGACCACAAGAATGCCTGTATTCTTTAAGCATTGTGTTTGACGGGGGTAGTGAGGCATTATTATCTCTGTAGGCTGGAAAAAGTGTTCCTGTGATAGATTTTTCAGGGAGTCAGAGTGTAGAGGTTGATAGAGGGATATATGATCTTCCCAGGTTCTGCAACATTTTGGAGCAGCTTAAGGCAGCTTGTTAATAAGAGAAGGATTGCAATGATTTTGGATAGAAGTAAAAGATGTGTTGACAAGTTTTTCTGCAAAGCTTTGACACTGGATGTTGAATAAGCTGTTCTTTAAGGTTAATTAAAGTTGCTCCACGTTCCTCGTTTTAGTGCAGGTTAATAACCTATACTGCAGCCAGCCAGCAGGGGGAGCTCTAAATCTTTTGGCTTCACAGTTAGTGAACACTTACTACTCTATTTTGCTATACGGTCTTTGGACCAGTCATAGATCTAATGTACAACTTTATTCTTCTACATTTAAAACTTTATTATCCTGATGTTACGACTTCTTCTTGTGCGATGGGTTTCTTCTTCTTAAAGCGTCCCTAATCCTCGTCGTACCTGGAGAAGACACACATGAGGTTTATAGTCCTGGCACCGCTCCCCCCTGATACTCTGAGCCTAACTTTGGCTTTCATACAGGACTCATGTTGACGTAGACAGATGCGATCTGATAGGATTAAAACCACGTAATGTTGTTCTTATGATGTGGTCTCAGCTCGGTACCAGGATGTGATTATCAAACGTGTGAAATGCCACAATCAGATCAGCACTAAGCTGCATCATTAAGTCACAGATTAAGATTATTTTTAACATGTTTGTTTATTTTAATTAATCATTCATAATATTTAATTGAGTGCAGCATTTAACCCTGAAGCAAAAAAATGCAAACCCCCTTGAATGAATAGATTGGGATACATTCCACCTCTGATATCTGTATGGCAGGAGTCTCCCTGTAAGTCTGCGCTGATTTCCCCCTCTTTATGCAGAGGTCAAAGGTCGGGGGCAACACCCCTGGAGCTGCTTTTACAAAATACTGTTGTCTCTCCTGCATCGTCGACACCGATTATCCGTGAACAAATCCTGTGACGCAAAGCATTTCTGCAGACGGTGGGAACATTGTGGAAATTCCTCGGCGTGCTGATGCACTGGCATCCCGCGCTCGCCGTCCCCCGCTGCCAACTGGCCGATGGGCTCAGTTGGCATGTCGTCTAGCCTGCTGGACGCATTAGCTGTCACCATGGGGACCGTTTGGCCTGGCTGGCTGGGACAGTGGCACGGTATTGCAGTTCACCCAGAATGTTTAGCCTCATACTGTGACTTACCCAATGAGCCCTTTTGCGAGGCCTCATTCTGGCATGTGAACCGTGTAGCTGTGCTGGTGGACAACCAGAGTTAATTCCATGAGGCTTCCCTTGCATCTATTCCAGACACTTGTTCTGTTCAGATTAGGTTACACCATCCACTTAAAGCTGTTTGGGTGGCTTTCCAAGGAGAGATTAAACCCTCCTCAAGTCTTCCAAGTGATGAAGAAAGAGACATTTCAATCTTTTGTTTTTGTTTTCCTTCTCTTCTTGCAATATTAAATTAGAGGTCACATTTCTTTGTAGGCCTTTAAGCTTGTTCACTGACAAGTGGATGAAACTGTAGGGGTAATCCCTCATTTTCATCCCCTGCATGGAGGGGACTTAAGCAGGAGACACTACGGCTGTGTCACACCTATGTGCGTTGGAGGTTTCCCAGGATAGCTCTGCTAAGGAGATTACAGCACAGGGAGGGATATCTGCTCCGTTTGAGACATGTAACACTTCAATAATCGCTCCGGGCAGGAAACAAGCACCGACCTTTAGAGGAGAAAGAAGACAAAGCTTGAACAGGACCTCTGTAAAAGTCAACAAAAACAAACATCAGGATGGCGAAGGACAAACTGGAGAGCCTAGTGAAGCACATGGAGGAGACGCTCACGGAAATGGAGCAGCTGAAACTGCACTGCGGGAAGCAGAGCGAGGAGCTGAGCCAGCTGGTGGTGGAGCTCCGGAGGGAGAACCAGGAGCTGGTGGAGAAGTACAACCAGCTCGCCATCGAGATGAAGGAGGCCAAAGAAATCATAGAACAGCTACAGGAGACGAAATATGCCTTCAACGCTAAGGAGAGGCAGGCGCAGAAGCTCAGCCGGCAGCTCTGAAGGTCCCATGAGGAAGGATGGGAACATGTTGGTGGATGTAACCTGGGTGTACCGAGTCCTGGTGGAGGACAAACTGGACAAGGCGGATGGAAAAAGAACAACTTGTTGCAGAGGATGTTGAAATACTGGGTGGGAAGGGAGGCTAAACTGGGTGCTGCTATTTTCTTCGATGTATAGAAGCAGTTTTTTTCTGTCTTCGAATGTACATTTTAGGTTTAAGGAGGAGGTGGATGTAAAGCTTAGTAATTTGAATGTTAACTTAAATCCTGTGGTTCAGGGCTCCTTTTAAAATCCACGTCTAGACTTAATTACCCGGAATCAAAACTGGAGCTCTCAAAGAAATGTGGATGTGCAGAATTTAAACTGAAAGGGGGTTTTCAAAAATCGTACAGAAGGCATTGTGCTCATTAGGTTTCTATAATTAAAACAAGAACATGTCTGGAGGCGAGGCAGCAGTCCAGATTGTGTTTAATGACAACCGCTAGGTGTTATTTTTATCTGTTCAGGGGCCTGAAGAAGTGGGTGGGCACCTATGTTTTAGAGTCAAGGTGCTAAAAATACCTGATTATCCCTCCCTGACTTCGACCTTGGAGGGGGGGGTGAGACTCTTTGTCGTGCCTCCCTCTGCTCTGGACCGCAGAACATCGAAAGACAGAAAAAAAGGAGACAGTTGTATTCTTCATGTTCCACAAAATAAAATATACATTTCTTTAAATCCTCAGTCGAGTTCTGAAACTGGCGTTTGTGTAAGAAGCTTTTGCATCACACTCAAGGACAAAGTCACAACAAGGGTGGTGTTTCATGACTTTAGTTTCAAGCTAATCTGTGTCACTGGATCAAAAACCTTTATAAAGCTCCTTAAAAAAACATTTTACTCACCTAAAACTATCATTGAACTTCAAGACCACTCTGACATCCGGACTCTAAACATGGAGCTGAAGCTAGCAGCTGGTTAGCTTGGTTCAGCCGGTCAGAAATGGGTAAAAAGCTAGTTCTAGCTAGTTAATTTCAACATCATCCCAATGCTCTATCTTTTATTTAATATCCTGTTTTAAAAGGACAGTTAGAGCGAGACAGGAAGTGTGGGAGAAGAGAGGAGAGTTGGGTATACATGCTGCAAAGGGTCAAGGTTGGGTATTGAACCTGCGTAAAGGACCGTAGCCTCTGTGTATGAGATGCTAGCTCGACCAACAGAGCCAAATCAGTGTGCTAGCTTCAGCATTTTAAAAATTAGTATTAAAACAAAGTGTTAAAGGAAAAATTATCATTTTGCTTTAATTGTATATCCAACTATTTTTGCTAGCTCTTTTCCCCTGCTTCCACTGTTTATGCTAAGCTAAGCTAACCATCTCCTAGCTTCATCTAACTCTAAACAAGATAGCAAGATTCTTATTTTGCTAACTGTGTGTAAAACTTAACATTTCATTGCTTAGTTGCAGAAAGTAAGATGACTTTGTGCATGCCTGGAGCTCGTTAGCTACAGCTAGCAGTCGGTTAGCTTAGTTAAGCTATCTAGAAATGGGGAAACAGCTAGCTTGGCTCAGTTTAATGCAAGAACACATCACCTCCAGGCTTTATAAGTTTATAGATATTGTATAAAAATCAAATGTAAAGTGAGAAGTTACAGTTTTACTTTGGGAGTACGTGCACATTATTCTTGCTAGCTCTTCCACTCTTTATACTAAGCTAAGCTTTGGCGGCTTCATTGAATTCCAAGCAGGACAGAAAATGGGTGTATTTCTGAAACGTGTAATTCTGCCAGAAAGAAGCGGCTAGTTCTCAGCTACATTCCCACTGTATCTTGTATTATTTTTCATCATGTTCATAGAAAATGTTTGTGTTCAGGGTAATTATGACAACAGGAGAGACTCTGGTTATAAACTCTGACTCCTGAAAGGTCACAAGGAGATAAAGGTTAGCACATTAATCCTTCTGGCTGACGGTGATGTTGATGGAAAGATAAATGAGTATCTAAAATCAGCTTATGTTCAGTACAGCTCTTTCCTGGCTCCTTAGAATATCAACAAAGACATTTTTAATGATGTAATGCTGATTAACTGTTACATAAAAGCTCATTTACTTCATGTTCTGAAACACAGAATCACACCAGAGCACCAGGGTGGATAGAAACTGAGTTACTTTACATGAGTGCTGCTGGGTTAAATGAGGTGTGTGAATATTATGCAGGTATGTTCACCTGATGCTACCTCTCTCTCCTGAATGATGAATGTTAAACTTAGTCATTTGTAAAAATCAGTGTTCACATACAGAACATGTTTATACAGAACTATACATAATAAATTAAAGGACTAGCTCCACCAGTTACAACATTAACATGCTGTGTATGCACATTTATGTATCAGCTATAGTAATATATTAATATATGACTGCAATGATGGTTACGTCAGACATATTTTTGCAACACTTCGAAGATAATTTTACCTTGCCAACATTTTCAACACAGGAACTGACTTGCAAGTGTGTGTGGACTACAGCAGGGATTCTCAACCTTGGAGTCCTGACCTGAAGAAGGGGTGGTGAGGTCATTTCTGGGAGTTAGCAGATGGTTGTGCATAATATATATATATATATATTAAGAATAAATAACATGAAATAAAAAAATGAAATAAAAAAAAATAAGGATATTTTTAATACTAATAAATAAAGAAATAAATACAAACAAAATAAAATAAAATAAGAATATTATTAATAAGAATAAATACAAAAATAAATAAAATAAGAATAAATCAATAAGAATTTTATTAATAATAATAATAAATCAATAAATAAATGTAAAACATTTTTGGGTGGGTAACAGCACATCCCCTCTACCAAGTTGTTGTTAGCAGATGATGGCTCTGATTTGCACAGTCATGATATTCACACAGGCTGTGACGTATAAGATAAGATAAACTTTATTGTCACCAGGGGGAAAATTTGTCATGGACAGAAGTGCAGTGCTGCTCACAATCAATACATTCATCATACCAATATTACAAAAACATGCCCACTGTCAAAAATAAAAGACCATGTCATTGTGGCATACCAATGACACAACAAAATACCAATAAAAAACCAATGTGGCAGTAAAAAGCAATGTCGTATATTGTCAATGTGTCAATATTATGTCAATATTAAAATTAGTGCAAGTCAAGTCAACTTTATTTATATAGCACATTTAAAAACACCAAGTGTTGGCCAAAGTGCTTTACAAGGTAAAAAGTAAAAATTACATGAAGACATCAACAGGATATTAATGTCCTCTTCACAAGGAGAAGGCCAAAGAGAAGAGATGGGTCTTCAACAAAGATTTAAAACATTCAACAGTGGGGGCCGATCTTCATTGGAGTGGCAAGCCATTCCAGAGCTTGGGGGCCGCTGCTGCTGAGGCTCGGTCTCCCCGGGTTTTAAGGCAACTTTTAGGCACATCCAGGAGCAGCTGCTTTGTTGACCTCAGTGCTCGGGTTGGGTTGTGAGCATGGAGAAGATCGGCCAAGTAGGATGGTGCCAATCCATTTAGGGCAAGAGTAAGTCAGCCCTCGTACTCATACTATTGCATTATGTTAGCGCAGATTGTTGAGTAGATTGATGGAAGTAGGGAGGAAGGAGAGCTACATGGAGGGGGCCTCAAAAACCTACAATATTACTCCTGGGGGACATGACTCTCACCTCCCGTATCGATTATTGTAATTCACTCCTCTTCGGTGTCCCTCACAAATCCCTCCATAAACTTCAACTGGTCCAAAACTCTGCAGCCCGCATCATCACTAGAACCCCCTCCTTTCACCACATCACCCCCATCCTCCAGCAGCTCCACTGGCTACCGGTCAAACTCAGAATCAATTTCAAAATCCTCCTCTACACTTTCAAGGCCGTCCACAACCTCTCCCCCCCGTATCTCTCTGATCTCCTCCACATCGTCACCCCCTCTCGCTCCCTCAGGTCTTCCTCCTCCCTCCACCTCTCTGTGCCCCCCTGCCCGTCTCAGCACCATGGGGAGCAGAGCTTTCAGTCGCTCTGCTCCCCAACTCTGGAACTCACTCCCACTGGACATCCGAAACTCTGACTCACTACCCCTCTTCAAATCAAAACTCAAAACCCATCTGTTTCAAACTGCATTCCCTGCTTCATTTCCACTGCTTCATTTTTAACTTGGTGTTACTTTGCTTGTTGTTTTTATTTATCTTATCGTGTTGTTTTATTTATTGTGTTTTTTATCTGTCTGTAAAGCGACCTTGAGTGCTCTGAAAGGCGCTTCTAAATAAAATGTATTATTATTATTATTATAAAGAAAGGTTGAGAATCCTTTTTTTACAGTTTAATATAAATATAAATGTAGTTTTATTTCATCGGTAAGAGACACGTATGGTAAAGAGAAAAAATAATGGTGCACTGTATGTACATATAAGATAAGCTAGTTTCCAACACCAGCCCTTTGATTAGCTATGAAAGTTCAAACTATGAAGAAATTACAATTAAAAATATGTCTGCACATTCAAAACCAACAAGCACAACTTTCCTTAGCAAGAAAAACTACATAAGCAAAACCAAAACATCTGTAGCATGATATAAAAATGATGACTCAATGCTGCTGTAAATGTACTTTGACTTTCCTAGTAAAACATGTCATCATGACGGTAATGAAAGCAGCCTTGTGCACAGTAAGAGAAACCTTCATGTGCTGCAAACCGCTTTGAATATCTGACAAAAGCTGTTTAGGAAACTGGACCGACTTGATATGCTTTCTTGAAAAGTTGACTTTCATCTATGAGGAGGTAAAGATGGGTCGAAGGAGGTAATTGAATTTATTTTGATGGTCCATTGAACCTCAGTGAGGTTTAGTCTAACAAAGAGCTCAGTAGATTCCTGGTCTGATTTGGTTGGACCCTTCCTTTTGGTTTTCTGGTTACATGCAGAGTGTTTCATATCATAAACATTTATTATAAAGCCTTTCAGTCTCTCTGTCTGGCCTCAACATGGAAAGCGATCCTCCAGTGTAACCAGATAAACAAACATGTGGCCTGATTGGTTTCAGTGGCGTCAAAGTCGTTTTTCTTTGGGCTTAAACATGTGAGGAAAAATTTGTCTCCAACTGAATGAATCCGAAGACAAACACACATTACACCCAAAATGTATTTTTACCCCGGCCCACAGCAGCAGAACTCTGTAGTTTTGGGTGTTTGATTTTAAATGCCAGTTGGGATGTTTTGAAAAACCTCACCCCCTGAAGTGTGGAGAGAAGAGGGGAGGGCTGGAGGTACAATCTTTGGGAAAAAATGGGCAGATGTTTAAACATAGCTTTAGTAGTGGCGAAGGTGGTTTGCCCTTTAAAACCCAAAATAATCACGTGTACATGTTGTCTCCATGCATTCTTCACATGTTCATGGTGGGATTTATTCTCTGAATGTCAGATTTAAATGTTTGTTTATGTGCATTCGATCTTTGAATTGTGAACACCAAATGAGAGATTAGCTTCAGGGACTGATTTACATTTTGGTTTTTGCTTTTTTAACACACTCAGTTTGGATCCTGGAAACTGGGCTCTATCTTTCATTTGCAAAACCCACCAAATCTTTTTTTTATATCTAGCTACTAATTTACTGTTTTTAATTCAAATTAAATCCTTTATAAAACCCATCTTGAGATGTATAAATACATTCTGCTCTCCGACAGTAAACCATGCATGGTTTCAGGTTTAAATTTTAGACAACAAGTAAAACTGGTGTTGAATATAACAGTTTTCCTTATTCAGTAAATCACTGACTGGTGTTTAGATTTCTGTTTGTTGAAGTTTAAGAAAAACGTCCTTTGGAGTTGGAAAGGTTTTTGTTTGCATTCATACCATACAAGTACGAATATCCATATCTGTATCAACAGGAACCAGTTGCATTTAAGAAAGTCCGTATAGAGAGCATCTGCCTTGATGTTATCCTTGATCCCAACGATGGTGACCTGACAACAATACAATGCAGAATTAAATGAATATCTATAAACAGAAATCTAAACAAAAGAGCGTCAAAAAAGATGTTTTTGCCCATCCAGAGTCCCTTAGCGCTAACCGCAAGCTAACCGCAAGCTAACCTGAAACCGCCAAAAGCTATTTTTTCGTCAAACATAAACAATACGTAAATATATCTGACGTGTCACATCGTATTGCATTGTAACATGTTGTGTCCCGTCTTATTGTATCCTATCATTTCATATCGTATTGTTTCGTATCATTTCGTATCGTGTCCCGCGTATCGTTTTGTATCGTTTCTTCTTGTATTGATCAAATTGAATCGAATTGTATTGTATCTCGTTGTTTCATATCTTATCGGATCGTTTCGTATCATTTGGTATTGTGTCGTTTCGTGTTGCGCTTTCGTATTTTATCATTTTGTATTGTTTCGTATCATTTCATATCGTGTCACGCGTATCATATCAGATCGAATCGAATATTTCCGTATTGTATATTTCCGTATTGTATATTCACGTATCGTATATTTACGTATTGTATATGTACATATTGTATATTTCCGTATTGTATATTCCCGTATTGTATATTCACGTGTCGTATATTTACGTACTGTATATTTACGTATCGTATATTTATGTATTGTATATTTAGGTATTGTATATTTACGTTTTTTATATTTACGTATTGTATATTTACGTATTTTATATTTACGTATTGTATATTTACGTATTGTATATTTACGTATTGTATATTTACATATCGTATATTTATGTATTGTATATTTACGTATTGTATATTTACGTTTTTTATATTTACGTATTGTATATTTACGTATCTTATATTTACGTATTGTATATTTACGTATCTTATATTTACGTATTGTATATTTACATATCGTATATTTACATATCGTTTATTTATGTATTGTATATTTACGTATTGTATATTTACGTTTTTTATATTTACATATCGTATATTTATGTATTGTATATTTACGTATTGTATATTTACGTATCTTATATTTACGTATTGTATATTTACATATCGTATATTTATGTATTGTATATTTACGTATTGTATATTTACGTATTGTATATTTACATATCGTATATTTATGTATTGTATTTTTTTGTATTGTACATTTACGTATCTTATATTTACGTATCGTATATTTACGTATCGTATATTTACGTATCGTATATTTACGTATCGTATATTTACATATCGTATATTTATGTATTGTATTTTTTTGTATTGTATATTTACGTATCTTATATTTATGTATCGTATATTTACGTATCTTATATTTACGTATCGTATATTTACGTATTGTATATTTACGTATCGTATATTTACGTATTGTATCGTATCTATTGTATTGTATATTTACATATAGTATATTTACGTATCGTATATTTACGTATCTTATATTTACGTATCGTATATTTACGTATTGTATATTTACGTATCGTATATTTACGTATTGTATATTTATGTATCGTATATTTACGTATTGTATATTTATGTATCGTATATTTACGTATCTTATATTTACGTATCGTTTATTTACGTATTGTATATTTACGTATCTTATATTTACGTATCGTATATTTACGTATCGTATATTTACGTATCTTATATTTACGTATCGTATATTTACGTATCGTATATTTATGTATTGTATATTTACGTATCGTATATTTACGTATCTTATATTTACGTATCGTATATTTACGTATTGTATATTTACGTATCGTATATTTACGTATTGTATATTTATGTATCGTATATTTACGTATTGTATATTTATGTATCGTATATTTACGTATCTTATATTTACGTATCGTTTATTTACGTATTGTATATTTACGTATCTTATATTTACGTATCGTATATTTACGTATCGTATATTTACGTATCTTATATTTACGTATTGTATATGTACATATTGTATATTTCCGTATTGTATATTCCCGTATTGTATATTCACGTGTCGTATATTTACGTACTGTATATTTACGTATCGTATATTTATGTATTGTATATTTAGGTATTGTATATTTACGTTTTTTATATTTACGTATTGTATATTTACGTATTTTATATTTACGTATTGTATATTTACGTATTGTATATTTACGTATTGTATATTTACATATCGTATATTTATGTATTGTATATTTACGTATTGTATATTTACGTTTTTTATATTTACGTATTGTATATTTACGTATCTTATATTTACGTATTGTATATTTACGTATCTTATATTTACGTATTGTATATTTACATATCGTATATTTACATATCGTTTATTTATGTATTGTATATTTACGTATTGTATATTTACGTTTTTTATATTTACATATCGTATATTTATGTATTGTATATTTACGTATTGTATATTTACGTATCTTATATTTACGTATTGTATATTTACATATCGTATATTTATGTATTGTATATTTACGTATTGTATATTTACGTATCGTATATTTACATATCGTATATTTATGTATTGTATTTTTTTGTATTGTACATTTACGTATCTTATATTTACGTATCGTATATTTACGTATCGTATATTTACGTATCGTATATTTACGTATCGTATATTTACATATCGTATATTTATGTATTGTATTTTTTTGTATTGTATATTTACGTATCTTATATTTATGTATCGTATATTTACGTATCTTATATTTACGTATCGTATATTTACGTATTGTATATTTACGTATCGTATATTTACGTATTGTATCGTATCTATTGTATTGTATATTTACATATAGTATATTTACGTATCGTATATTTACGTATCTTATATTACGTATCGTATATTTACGTATTGTATATTTACGTATCGTATATTTACGTATTGTATATTTATGTATCGTATATTTACGTATTGTATATTTATGTATCGTATATTTACGTATCTTATATTTACGTATCGTTTATTTACGTATTGTATATTTACGTATCTTATATTTACGTATCGTATATTTACGTATCGTATATTTACGTATCTTATATTTACGTATCGTATATTTACGTATCGTATATTTATGTATTGTATATTTACGTATCGTATATTTACGTATCTTATATTTACGTATCGTATATTTACGTATTGTATATTTACGTATCGTATATTTACGTATTGTATATTTATGTATCGTATATTTACGTATTGTATATTTATGTATCGTATATTTACGTATCTTATATTTACGTATCGTTTATTTACGTATTGTATATTTACGTATCTTATATTTACGTATCGTATATTTACGTATCGTATATTTACGTATCTTATATTTACGTATCGTATATTTACGTATCGTATATTTATGTATCGTATATTTACGTATCTTATATTTACGTATCGTTTATTTACGTATTGTATATTTACGTATTGTATATTTACGTATCTTATATTTACGTATTGTATATTTACGTATTGTATATTTACGTATCGTATATTTACGTATTGTATATTTACGTATTGTATATTTACGTATCGTATATTTACGTATTGTATCTATTGTATTGCATCATATTGTTTCGTATTGTAACCTATGGAATCTAAAGTTGGTGTTTCTGTGACTTTATATCACAATAAAACAGATTTCTCCATAAGTGAGATCTACATCATAGAGTCATTATTTATGTGTCTTTATGAGGAGTGAGGTTTGGATAAGTTCTTGTTCTGCTGTTCTGATGAAGACAGTTTAGCCTGATGAAATAGCTCTTTGATTAAAGGCTTAAATCTTCCTGTTACATCCTTAAGATCCATACAGCTCACAGAGAGCCTGTTACATCCTTAAGATCCATACAGCTCACAGAGAGTCTGTTACATCCTTAAGATCCATACAGCTCACAGAGAGTCTGTTACATCCTTAAGATCCATACAGCTCACAGAGAGTCTGTTACATCTACAGTTAACATATGAAACCAGCCTTCATCTTTAAATAACAGCCTGTCCTTACCATCACACTCAGGTCCTTAAAGGGAGCTGGCTGAGTGAAAACCTGGCATTAGCCTGCATGTTCAGTGGAGGGGGATCATAATGATACAATATTTCCCAAACCTCCATGAGAACATGCTTTATGGGGGCCAAACAACAACCGGACACGTTGATGAAATGTTATTTGGACAGTCTGAATTACAGGCTGTGCGTAAAGAGCGCGCGCTGTCAGGAGGGGCTGACCCAGCTGCTGTTAAAAAGCGCGCTGATGACGCCGCAGAGGAGGATCAACCAAACAGGACTTTCTCCTCTGAGTCTCCTCCGTCCTGTTGGTTTCCTGACAGACTCACAGAGAGAGAGGGGGGAGAGGGAGACAAAGATCCATAGTCAGAGAACTCTCCTCATATACCAGGACTCTGCAGATCTGCGCTCAGACGCATCTTCAAGTCTAAGCTCCTGAATCCAGTCCTGCACGGTCCGGACCCGAGGATCCACCGGCGGGTTAGGACTCCGAGAAACAGCAATTTAGACCACTCAGGAGGGTGAGTAGACTCTTTATATCACGGATAACTATCCTCACAGCTTCCTCATGTGTCACTTCAACTTTACCTGAGAGGTACTCTGAGGAAAACTACTTTATGTCAGTGTGGAGAGGACGAAAATATTCACTCAGAGGAAACTTTAAAGAAAGTGTTTGTTTCACAGATTTATTAAACCAGATCTCAACATTTACTTTCATTTTAAGCTGAAGGAGCATTATGTGGTGTTAAGACAGGGATGTCACTACATGGGAGTTTAAATCGAACCTGCCTTTACATGCCACCATCAGTTTACTGGAATATTAATGGATGATGAAAATATTAGGGAGAACAAATACTTAGAAGACTTCCAGACAAGGTCATGTTACTCTGATTACATTATATGCAGCACACAGGGTCACTCCAGGGGAGGAAACTTACACAGTTAATTTATTATTGAGTATTTAAGTGATATCAAACATCTGATCTCCTCAGGGCTCAGGGTTTAACTCTGTAGACTGACCAGGTTCCTGGTACAGACACACTAAACAGGACACAAGACAGAGCATGCCCCGGCTGACTGATGAATAATAGTTCATTTGGATGAATAAAAGCTTGTACAGCCGGAGGGCTGAAGGCTTTATGAGCTGGTACAATACAAAGTGAGGGATGCAGGAATGCTTTTAATGGCTCGCTGCTCAATTATGGTCGGGATGAGCAAGAATATCAGTTTAGCTGAGAGATAGTCGGATGATTTATGGAAGTTATACGAGTGGAAGTAATCCCAAACAACTGGCCTGTTCAAATCCCTGTGAAGAGGAGATGTCTGGGTTTTATTGCAGAGACTGTTTTTAAGTATGAGAAGTATTTGGTGACTAGTTTCAGCAAAACACTGATTTGTGAAATGATAGAATTGTTATATAATATTATGGCTCAGTTTCCAGTCTGGCTGCAGTGCTCTGGAATGATCACTGTTTATATTTCTGTGAAGATTACGATCACTTATCAGTCTAATTTTCTCCAGTGTCAAATATCCTGTTTTATATCCTTCTTAAGATAAATGTAAATCTTTGTTTAGACTGTTTATTCTGCAGAAAAGCCAACCTGAAGATGTAAGCATGGGCTTTAAACTTGCAGTCAGGTCTACCACTGATGATTATTTGTGTTGTTTATTAATATTTGGATTGATTTATTGGTTAATCAGTCAGCTGTTTGGTCCACAAAGTGACAGGAAAGATGTTGATCAGTGTTTCCTTTGTTCCTTTATTCATCCACAACTCAAAGACTTGGCTCTGCCTTGGATTGAACACTGAATCATTAAATGTAATTAAAAAGATCATCCGTGGGTGGATACTGTTTTTGCCCGAGCAGTTATTGAGATGTAAACAAAGACATTTGGTCAACACAGCAGAAAATCCTGATATGATCCCAGAGTAGAGAAGATGAAATCATGGAGTTGCTCAATTTAAGGCTTTAGATGGGTGAGAGAACGTCTGCTCTGAAGGTGAGACAGATCAGAAGTGCTGACGGTCTGTCTTCTCTCCTCTCTGACATAACCAGCCCTCTGACTTGTTGCCTATTCTTCCCGTTCATGTCTGCAGGGTAACTCTCCTCATCGCCGGGGCATTCAGGCGTCAAGGCAGACAGGGTCAGAGGTGCTTTGGCAGCTCCTGCGACCTCTCTCACTCTCTCTCTCTAACTCTCTCTCTCAGGGGAGCAAGAGACCCTGAAAAAAACAAACAAACAGCCTCTGCACAGGCAACAAAGGAGACACTTTTTAGCTCAGTTAAGCAATTAGGTGAGGAGATATCAGAGGGAGATGATAAAGCTGAGTTTAAAGTGAGAGGTGTGGCTTTAACTCAACAGAAACGGGAGATAAAGATACATTTCGTCATGATTTTAGGCTCATTGTGCTTATTTGTGAAATGTTGCTGTATTGAGAAATGTAAAAATAATACTTTTTACATTTCTGCTAATAGACGGGGAATTTTCTCTATAAATAATACAGTTAAAAAAGTCCCTAACAAGTTCCTGTTGAAGTCTATAATGCCTTTTCCTACGATGTGATACGTTACGATATGTTACGATACGTAACGATAAGTTACGATACGATATGCTACATTATGTTACAGTTATTTACAAAACGTAACAGTACATTACGATTCGTTACACTACAATTCAATTTAATCTGTTACATAATGATTGCGATACATTAAGATTACGCGATGCGATATGCTACATTATGTTACGGTTATTCACAATACGTTACAGGACGTTACGATACAATTCTATCTAATCAGTTACATTACGATGTGATACACAATGATTGTGACACATTCCAATGCGACAAGTTACAGTGTGATACGTAACAATTGCGATACGGTACGATGTGATATGTTACGATACGTTACGATGTGACACGTTACGATACGATACGTTACGATGTGATATGTTACGATGTGACACGTTACGATACGATACGTTACGATGTGATATGTTACGATGTGACACGTTACGATACGATACGTTACGATGTGATACGTTACAATATGATATGTTACAATACGTTACGATGTGACACGATACGATGTGACACGTTATGATGTGATACGTTACGATGTGATATGTTACGATGTGATACGTTATGATTCGTTATGATTGCGATACATTACGATGCGATATGTTATGATACGTTACGATGTGACACGTTACGATACGATACGTTACGATGTGACACGTTACGATACGATACGTTACGATGTGACATGTTACGATACGATACGTTACAATGTGACACGTTACGATACGATTCGTTACGATGTGACACGTTACGATACGATACGTTACGATGTGATACGTTACAATGTGATATGTTACGATGCGATAAGTTACAATGCGATACGTTACAGTTGCAATACATTACAGTTGCAATACGTTACGATGTGATACGTAACAATTGCGATACGTAACAATTGCGATATGTTATGATGTGATACGTTACGATGTGATACGTTACGATTGCGATACGTAACGATGTGACATGTTATGATGTGATATGTTACGATGTGATACGTTACGATGTGATATGTTACGATGTGATACGTTACGATTGCGATACGTTACGATGTGACATGTTATGATGTGATATGTTACGATGTGATACGTTACGATGTGATACGTAACGATGTGACATGTTATGATGTGATATGTTACGATGTGATACGTTACGATGTGATACGTTACGATGTGATACGTTACGATTGCGATACGTAACGATGTGACATGTTATGATGTGATATGTTACGATGTGATACGTTACGATGTGATATGTTACGATGTGATACGTTACGATTGCGATACGTTACGATGTGACATGTTATGATGTGACATGTTACGATGTGATATGTTACGATGTGCGAAACAAAGTGATAAGATACGATACGGGATGATATTTATTCGTGAGTAGTGACTTAATATATCATGATATATTAGCTGTAGTGGAAGCAGGAGGTTCAAATTGCAACCTCCTCCTTAGTTTGATTCAAGAGACATGTTATAGGGGAAAAAGTCATAAATATTAAACCTAAGAAAACCATTTCTGTTGATGCCGTCATGAAACACGACACTAAGTAATATCATTATACTACAATACATCACTATTATCTCACACCTCTACTTAAAGCTGTGATGTTTGACTCATTGATTTACGACCGATCGCTCTGCCTCTAATAACTTCAAGGATATTCAGTGAAAGTGTGTTTCCCTCTCCGGGACAAACATCTTCTAATTACAAGCTTTTCAAAGCTGAGAGTGTCACTAAGCAGACCCACAGATGTAGATCCAGCTGGTGATCATCTGCTGTGGTCGGTGGCTGCAAACCAAACCGCAGAGCGAGCTGCTGCTGCTTCAGCCCCTGTGTATGTTCAGTTTGACGACCTGCATGAAGATTTACAGGGAGGTCGTTATAACTGATTTATATGCATGGTGATATTGTGCAGAGAGCTGCAGGGCAAAGACAGGGATGTGTGCTGATACTGGGATGTTTGTCGGCCTGTGTCTCACATCAGCTGCAGCTTCAACTCCGTCTCGTTCCCTGAGAAGTTGCTCAATCTGTAACAGCTTCTATTCGTCACAGTGACTAACCGTGGATCTGTTTTCTTTCCAGGGAACAATGAAGACGCTCCTGTCTCTGGTAGTCTTCCAGCTGCTGCTGGCTCCAGCGCTCATGGTAATCTTCCAGCAGATCACACACTGAGAGGAAACACTGAAACTGCTAGACTTTCATCTGGCTTAAGAAACACTTTACACGTTATTTCATGTCGATGATGTGGAAGATATCTCACCATTACAAGCAACAGATTAAAACATTTTAAATTGATAAGTTAGAGAAGTGTCTTTCTGGCTGAAACATGCCGGTAGTAATTCAATCTGTCTTTTAGCCACAACAACAGATTTGGTTGCAGGTTAAGCTCAGTGGTTAAACAGAGGCGACAGCTGTTTTGACTCCCACCTCAACCACTTGTCACTCACTAAAGGCACAACAAATTATCTTAAAGAAATAAAGCTGGTGGGACAAATATTTCAAGTCATACACAATGTAGAAGGAAACCTTTTGTTGAATTTTGTCCCTTTTTTTGGACCACCATCACAGTTAAACCTCCTCAGTGTTTAAAGCTTATTTAAAGATCCTGTGAGGAGTTTTTTTTAGCTGGTTAGCCATGAGACTGAAATTAAAAAAGTAATCTGTATTTATTTTTTTAAGTTATATTTTTGGCCTTTTGGCCTTTTTTGACTGGACAGCTGAAGGGAGACAGGAAATGTGGGGAGTAGAGAGAGGGGGAAGACATGCAGTACATGGTCTACCGGCAGGGAGTTGAACCGTCGACCTCTGCGATGAGGACTATAGCCTCAATACATGGGGCGCTTAGACCCGCTAGGCCACCAGCGCCCCAAGTAATGTGTATTTATGTCTTAAAAAGAAAACGAGACCATCACCGACAAGATTGAGTTATCAGTATTGTAATTATTGACTCCAAAATCCACTGAAGGTGTCAGATAAAAAGACTACCTGCAAGACTTTTTAACATTTTCTACAGCAAAGATTCTCAATGAATGATAATGATAAGATTTTGGGATTAAAGCCCTACTTGCATGTACTGTTTTGTCCACAGGGGGCGCCAAAATCAGCGCACTCTGAAAGTTACTTACTGCAGCTTTAAGTGGTTGTGATTGGCCTGACCTGTATGAGGGTTGATGGCCTTAAAAGTTGGCGTACCTGGGGTTCAGAGTGAATTCATGTGATTTGGTCTGAAAGGAGAAAACAACAAAAAAATAAGAGTGCCAAATATCTGAATATTAATCTCTTGTCTCCTGTCCAGGCTCCCAATGTGGATCACTGGGACACGTGGGGTCCTTACGGCGAATGCAGCCGCAGCTGTGGCAGCGGAGTGACCATGAGAACCAGACGCTGTGTCACACACAGGTAGGACTCACCTGCTCTCTATTCATCTGTTTTTAATGCACCTCCTCACATTAACATTCCCGTACAAACTCAGCCTCTCCTGGTCAAACTCAGCTGAACACACACACGGCTTCTCTTTTTTCCTGTGTGAATAAAGCTAATTGTGAGGTTCACGGGCGCAGACTGAATCTTGATAGTGGAAGAATGCCTTGAAGCTTGTTTTACATCCAAAACAGACTCCAGGGAGGGGCCCTTTCACATTAAAAGACCTCTCTCTGCTGGGTGTTGGCTGCTGAGGAGGATCCAATGGGAGTGAACATTTTTCTGTTTGCCCCCTTTTTGGCTTTAAAGACTTCAGACATGCGGTTGAAAGAAATCAGCTCCTTTTGCTGAATGTGTTTTGGTTTCTAGGAGTCCGGGCTCTTTGAAAACCATTCTGTCCACTTTTAGGTGTGTTTGTAAAGCTGCTCCTCTCACACCTGAGTCAACAGGACAGAGAGGAGTGGAGGAGAAATGCTTGGGAATGGTCGCTTAGAGATCCTGTTTCTCTTATAACACATAAGTCATCTGGGTGAAGAGTCATGAGCAGCATTCAATCATTCTTAGTTAGTGTTCTCAGGTAGGGATGCACCAGTCAGACCACTAGCACACATATCTGGTGTTTAAATAACACCGCTGAGTTAGTTTGGGTTAATTTTAGCGACAGGAACAGTTGGGTTTGCAGATATTAAAAGCTTGTTTGCATAGCAACTGTGAAATACCTCCAAACAGTTTACACCTGAGCGCCCTTCATGCAGGCGGGGAAGTTCCCTCCTTCTTCCTTTGAGCTAAATGGGGCCTGGCACGCCTCAGGTGCACGATATAATGAGCATATTTTAAGGTAAACATAGGCTTGAATTGAGAAGATTAGCCACGTTGTTTGATGCTCAATCCAGCTTATTTGAATCGAGATGGTCCCTGAAATCCATCATCAGCATTTTATTATTAAAGTCCTGATCGAAAGCCTTATATCTGTCTGATGCTGCTGGTTTATTGTTGGAAATGTGTTTTGTTTTAAAGCTTCAGAGCTGAGCACATGTACGTTAATACGTTAATTATCAGCGCTCATTTTTTAATGATATATTTATTGTGTTTTATGTGGCAAGACAAATAATAATGGTACATTTGACATAAAATATACATTAAACCAACAACATAATCACCCCAAATAAATAAGAGATAAGATAAAATAAGATATACTTTATTGGTCCCCCATTGGGGGAAATTCTTTTGTTACAGCAGCTTACAACACAGGACAGGGGAAAACAACAATGTACTAACATAGTTAAAAAATATAATAACAATAATAATAGCAATGATACAGGTAAAATAGAATAAAATAAAATAAAATAAAACAAAATAAAATAAAATAGAATAGAATAATACATGAATAATAAAGTAAAGTAAAAAAAAAAATAATAATATTAATGAAATAAAATAAGTAAATACACAGCTCAGCACCATTTTTCAGTTAATTGGCTTCGTAACATCTGAGAAACTCAATTATTGGTGACCGTTTTTCTTGAAAATCTCCCCCCTATCCCCTGCATGATGCCATCTCCTTCACCCACATATGCTTTTAAAAGGCACGTCCACTCTCCTCCAGTATAAAGATATCAACCTCCTGGCCTGCAAGAGTCCAAAGTCAGCGCTCATTTTTAAAATAACTCTTGCATCAAATGGAACAGCCTGCAGGAGGATCTGAGAGGAGCTGACAGAGATATTGAGACTTTAAACGTAAACTAAAAACGTATTTATTCAGTCAGGCTTTTTATGTAGGGTTTAACAATTTTATTACTTACTTTTACTATTATATTGGTTTAAATGTTGCTTTATTATTTTATCAATTTTTACTGTTCATTTTATTTTATTTTTATTTATTAATTTGAAATTATCTACTCTATTTTTAGTCTTAATTTTATTTTCAACTCTTATCCTTACCCTTTTTAAATGTATTATTTTTTACTATCTATCTTTTTTGTTTGTTTGTTTGTTTCAACTTTTTTATTTTCAGAAAAAAGAGGTACATTACTAAAGTACAGTCAAAAAATATAGCATTTCCTCCCCTCCCCAATCCCAAAACCCAACTCAGTCCTCTTCTTTCATAATTTAGACATTAAGAGAACAGTATATACTTACATAAATATACATAGACACCTTCACATGAGTATTCATATGGAATACAAACACAGCAGTGTACCTAATGTTGAAAAGATAAGGTATATTTGTACATACATTCACGGACCCATACACATACCTACCCTCACCCATCAGCTTGCATACATATATAAACCCAGCCATGCCTACACATACTATCTATATTCTTAATATTAATCTGATGCTTTAACTTATTTTAATTACACATATTTCATTGTTGTCTGTGTGCATTAGTCTCTATTTTAAACCCTTTTTTGTTTTAATATGTCTTTCCATTATTTTATTTCTGCTTCTGTTTTTTTCAGTCGCTGTAAAGCTCTTTGAATTGCATTTGATTTGTATGAAAGGTGCGTTATAAATAAAGCTTGATTGATTGATTGAACTTCTTCACCATAGTTCATGTTAAAGGTCATCCCCCTGCTGTGTTTACCGCAGTGTGCAGGTGTGTCTCCATAATTAAGCGATGGATCTGAGGGGATTTGATAAAAGCGTGATCTAGATTCTGCTTTGGTTGAAGAAGAAAAACACCCACCAGGCACAACATGCCTGTAATGAGCTGTTCCTTTAACGTGTCCAAACAGTGTTCTGATTCAGATGTTTGACATGTTGCATTTAAGTGACAGCAAACTGTAGGAAAATGCAGTTTTATTAACTTAAAGGTTGACAATAGGCTTAGATTAGTGTGATGACGGTGGTGTTTGGATGTTTTCCATGTGATGCACGTCTGTGAGTCAGTCCAGGAGTCTGTGCCCCCTCTTTATCTGACGGGAAGAAGCCCCTCCCACTCTTACCGCCTGTAACTCTGTCACATCTTGTCTGCCAGGTTTGCCAGAATCACACCTTTAAGCACTATGATTAGACAGATGTTGACTCATGCTTTACAGGAACTCCCGTTTCACTCAGTGTTGGTTTCAGTAAATGATTTCCTGACCTCCATCCAACAGAGTCACACTTCAAAGTGCTGCCAGTCAAGTGAAGGTTATGATTTAGTCAGTGAAGGTCTATAATCTGGGTTAATTTTGTTTGATCAGTCATTAATAAGCATGAATAACCTTCCTCCTGCCTTGTTAGGTAACATTTAATTTGAACGTATCCTCATGCCCTGATGTTTCTGATCCATGCTCAGGTGAAAAGTTGAAGGCTGGATGTTGTCTCTGAGTGTTCGGACATGTTTTGAGTTGGCGTGTTGGCGTGCTGACAGCAGAAGCATGTCTTGTTTCTTTGGCCCGAGGGCGGGTACTTTTGGAGGTGACTTAATCATGAGTTATCAACATGGCTGGAAGGGAGGGTGGCGAAACGATCTGCTGTCTCACTGTTGCTGATGTCTGTGTGAGTTTTTGGGCTCAGCGGCGATGATGTCGAGGTTGCGATTGTTGCTTTTTTCTTTTAACAGGCGCAGATTAAAGAGGAATGCCTCTCAATTTCAGAGCAGAGAGTTGTTATCACTGCGCTGGCAGACAGTCTGAGCTGTGTTTGAATACGTGCGCTGCAGACTAACCTACTCATTAACTCTTTCTGCATCATTATGATGATCCATAAAGTTTAAAGAGAGGCTCAGGTGGAAAAAATGTAAAGGTGGATTTTTTTTTTAGAGGCTGATCAGGTGGAAGAAAACACATTTATAGCTTAAAGGGGCACTCCGACAATTTCACACATGAATGACAAGTTACAGATTCAAAATGATCTCTTTTGCAGCTTTGTCAGGGGCTTTCCACAGCTGTCTTAATGTTGGCTTGCTGCTGCTGCATTATGGGAAATGTGTTACGTCCCGGCTCATAGGACGCAACAAAAACGGGAGAGGAGACGAAGTATACAAAAGTGATTACAACTTTATTACAAAAGTAAGATAATAGTGCACAACAAAAACACAACAGGAGCGCCGCGCTGCGGTGTCGCCCCGGGGTGAGAGCAGAGGGGTGCCCGACCAGAGAGACCCACGCCGGCTGGGAGAGCTCTTTATACCGCCTGCCCCAGGTGCAGCCCATCCCCTTGACGACCCAGACCTGCAAAGACACACACACAGACACACAGACACACCTAGTGGTGTGGAGGGGTCGTCACCCCCCCCCCCCCCCCCTAAAACAATGAGTTCTGGCCAGAACACCGCAACAGCAGCCAACCAACACAAACAACCACTGAAAACACCACAACCACACTTGCAGCTGCCCCAACATCAACACCGACCATGCCTGCACACAGCAACGCCGGCACCTGAAGAAGCACGCAAAAACACAGAGAAGAGACAGACGATCACAGGGGTCAAACAACCCAGTATGTAGGATGCAGTGTTGTTTGATTTTTAACCCTGAGAGCGTCTGGTATTTGACGAGGGCTTATAAACTGTTATATAGCACCAAATCCCAACAAATATTATCCTCTTTCCAAACAGAGCAGGTCTAGACCGTACTCTATGTTCTATTATTAACAAAGACCCAACATCAAGACAGGATAAGATCCAGTCCCATCTTACAGACAGGACTCAGTCTGATCTCATCTTAATCCACCATGAGCAGAGACCTTTGCAGCATTTAGCAAGTTACAGTGGCAAGGACAAACTTCCTTTAACAGGCAGAAACCTCCAGCAGGACCAGACTCATGTTAGACACACATCTGCTGAGACCGTGTTGGAGAGAGCGATAGAGGGAGATGAAAAGAGAGAGAGAGATGATAGTCGAGAGACGGATAGTAGTAGTTGAGAAACCTACGAGACAAGGGAGCTCAGGGACTCCAGAAAGGTCTATGGTTAGGAACTTTAATGGGACAGGAAGAGTTAAAGGAAGTCACAGGGAAAGACAGGATCCCAGTGTGCCAGTCTAAGCCTTATAACTAAGAGCTGGTCCAAGTCTGATCCAGCTCTAACTATAAGCTCTATCACCCAGACTTTGAGAGAAACTTCATTTATCAAAGTTTTAGAAGATAATGTGAAAGGCATGTCTCTGAATCAGGTAGATCAATCTTCATAGACATCAGCTGATAGTGTCTCATATTGATGCTTCATTGTCTGCACACAGGGCTGATGGAGGACACAACTGTGTGGGACCAGACAAGTCTTACCGCTCCTGCAACATCCAGGTAAACCAGAATATAACCAAAACTTCTGCTGTTTCCTTCTCTTTAAAACTCTGGATCATTTTCTCATCAGTATAAGACCTTTGAACAACATGCTCATGCTCTTTAGACTTCAGTAACACAGCTGGCAAGAGTATGACAACATCAGCATAAACTACAGTATCATCTGCAAACAACTGGATCTCTGTTTAAAGGATGTTTCACTTTGTTTTAAAGCTGTAAATGTTTCTATCTTTTATTGTCCCTCTCAGGATTGTCCAGAAGGCTCAAAGGATTTCCGTGAGGAGCAGTGCTCCCAGTTTGACGGCACCGACTTCCAGGGGAAACGCTACAAGTGGCTCCCGTATTATGGAGGTCAGAGGCAGAATGAAAGTAGAGCGTAGTGGATAGTTTGGGCTGTAAAAGCCTCTTTAGACTAACTGAGTTTTGTCTCTTACTCTTACAGCTGAGAACCCCTGTGAGCTGAACTGCATGCCGAGAGGAGAGAACTTTTTCTATCGTCAGCGCACCACCGTGGTCGACGGGACGCCGTGTCATCCCGGGCGGAGGGATGTCTGTGTGGATGGAGTCTGCAAGGTAGGAGGGGCAGAAAATGAACACACAATGAGATCAAAAAGTCTTGATTTGTGCTTCCTGAAATTATACTCACGACCCCGACAGGATAATCTCCAATCATCTCTCATATCCTTTCCCTCACAAAACAAAGAGGCCAGAAAAGCTGATTTTAATCTCACATGACAGCCACCAAATCTGTTAGCAGCTAACCTCTGATTGCAACTTTTTAACAGCTGAAAATGCATCTCCTTCTTCCTTTGAGGAACCTCAGAGGCACATCATCCACAGACACAATATGAGTCTTCGCTCATATGCAGATGATACCCTGCTCTACCTGTCTTTTAATCCCAGTGCTTTTAACCATCTTAACACACTGAACACCTTCATCTGGGACCTTACATGTTAGATATCTTAGATTTTCCTGCAGCTAAATCTTGATATTAAATCTCTAAATCTCCACATTTGGGCTCTCTGTCCCCAAATATGCAAATGGCAGCTCCAAAGATAGGTCTCTTACAGAAAAAACCCTTGAGACCATCCTAAATGCTTTTATTTCCTCCCGTTTGGACCACTATAACTCTTTGTACACACGTCTTAACCAACAGAGTTTGCACGAGTGGCATCTCATCCTAAATGCAGCAGCTCGACTCCTCACCATAACTAAAAAGAGAGACCATAGCCTTCCTGTTTTAGCTTCACTTCATTGTCTCACCATACACTTTAGAATTGATTCAAAGGTTTTATTGTTGACCTATAAAGCACGTACTGGAATTGCACCGAAACGTTTCCACTCTTGGCTCCATAAACCAAGCTGACAACAGCTGAGATGGCTTAGTGGGGGAGTTAAAGTGTTAGTCAGCAAACCAAAGGGTGATGTCACTTTGGCTCTGCACGCTTCTTAAATGAAGTCTGTGGTTGGATTCAGTCTAAACTTTAACAGGTTGCTTTTTTGGTCCAAGTTTCCTAAAAAATAAGTCTGGTAGTCTAACAAGAAATATCGCTCAGAAAGAGACAAACTAACTTCACCAAAACGTGACCTCCTCTGTGGAGGGATCTCTCTTATTTGGAAGCTTTTCCTGTCCTTTTTGTAGCATTAATAGTTACATAACAGGAGTTTAATTTAATGCACAGTGTTCTGCTCCCTGTCTGACCCTGCCCTCTGCCCTGAAGGTGTCTGCTCTGATGATAACTGTATGTACTGTAAGGAGAGGTCAGTCACAGCAGGGGAGACAAATGCAACCAACGTTTCTGCACATTCGATCACATTTCAGCATCAGTCAGTCTGTGTGCTTTTACTGTGATGAATAAAAGTCACAGGTTTAAAGTTTTCCAGAGGTTCACATCATGCAAACTTTACCTTGATCAGTCTGGACTCGGTCAGAGAAGCAGAGCAGCGGGATCAAAGATTAGTTTCACTCCGTGGTAATGTCAAACACTTCTCCTGCTCTCATTTTGTTCTCATGTTATTATCACAGCAGCCTCCTCCTCATGAAACACCTCCTCTGTTTAACCTCTGTCATCATGTCTTCATCACCTCCTCCGAGGGAGCAGAGATCCTAAACCCGCTCCGTCCTCAGCTCTTAATTTGGGAACATAACGTCTCTTTACCTTCTTAAACCGTCACTCCTCTGACCTCCACGTCCAGATTTGAGTTTCTGGTTTGATGATTGCAGAGGCATTGTGCTTCCTCTGCCTCATTAAATCAGGTTTGGTGTTTGGTTTGGCAGCTTAAACAGATATTTTGTGAACAGAGTTTTGCATTTAAAGTTTTATTTTGTGCACATTCTACTTTCAGTGAAAGCTTGGCCACCTCTCTCACCCTCCTCATTCTGTTTGAGTTCCTTCAGGGGGGGTTTTTGAAGATCAGTATCAGACAAGCAGCTCTGTAACTCAATCATTTTAGAGATGTTTGTGCTCTCAGGCTTTAGGTCGTCTCTGGAAACAGAAAATGATTTGTTTTTGATGCTGCAGAAGGTTTAAAAAGAGATGCAATTTTTGAAATCATTGGAGGTTTTGCAAGTATTTGGAGTAAAAAATGCAGAACACATTATGAAAGACTCGGACAAAAAGCCTGACGTCAGCTTCATGTCCCTGCAAGGAAAGAGTAACTTCGTCCATTCAATGCTCATGTTTCTCGTCTCTCTCTCTCCTTCTGCAGCGTCTGGGCTGTGACAACATTTTGGAGTCTCCTCAGCAGGAAGACCCCTGCCTGCAGTGTGGGGGCAACGGACAGTCCTGCTACCGCGTCCACAACACCTTCACCGTGCGCGACCTGCCAAACGGTACGCTGCAAGGATCAAACCAATGTGCCTCTGAATCATCACATCTGCTTCAGTGTCGTTTGAGTTTGCAGCATTCTGTCGTCTGTATTTGTTCAAGGTTACTTTCTTTATGTTTATCAGGCTACAACCAGATGTTCATCATCCCTGTCGGAGCCACCACCATCAGCATCAGAGAAACCGTAGCAACACGTAACTACATCGGTGAGTTCGGTGTTTGAAGAAACTGAACTAGCAGAGGAAAAAGAACCTCATTAATGTGACCTCTTTGTCTGAGCAGCCATCAAGAACCTGCGTGGGGAGTACTACCTCAATGGACACTGGGTAATCGAGTTCTCCAGAGCGACTCCCATTGCCGGCACCATGCTGTACTACCAGAGAGGAGCCGAGGGAGACAACGTCCCTGAGACCATCATCGGACGTGGCCCCACCACTGAGCCTCTGGTCGTTGAGGTGAGACTGAAAAGCTCTTGTTTCAGATTTTGTATTTCAGTTTCTTCTCAGTTTTGTACCAAAATCTTGAAACCAAAGTCTTTAAAATTAGAGTTTAATTATGTGAACATGTATCTCCTCTCAGCTGATCAGCCAGGAGCCAAACCAGGGAGTGGAGTACGAGTACTACCTCCCCAACGGACGCTCCAGAGAGGGATACTACTGGAGCTTTGGGTCCTGGTCGACCTGCAGCAGAGAGTGTGGATCAGGTCAGGGTCTGAAGCAGCACTATTAATGAGATCTCTTAAATCACTGGAAGTTAAAACATCTCCTTTCTCTCCATCATCAGGCTACCAGTCTCGTTTGGTCTTCTGCACCATCGATAACGAGTCCTACCCTGACTACCTGTGCGCATCTCTGCCCAGGCCTCAAACCAACCGGACATGCAACCCCCATCCATGCCCTCAGACCCGCAGGTAAAGTCCCAGCTTTGTTGCTCCATGTTGTACTGAAGATGATCTCAGAGCAGCGTTCTGACTCTTCTTGGTTTATGACTGTCTGAAAGGATGGCGTACCAGTATCCACCAAAGTTGTGGCGATCCTCAGAAAGACCCAGAGTCTATGTGTACAGGTAACCCAGGGTCTGTAGAGGTAGCAGTAGAAGTAGTGATGTGTTAGAAAGCTGCAGTGTGTGTGTTGAAGCCTGTTCCCCCATTCTGGATGAGAACGCAGGCGCGGGGCAACAGTCCAGCTCAGAGATCTTATTTCAGCCTCTTAATGGTCCCCACATGTCTCTGACAAACCGAATGTCTCTGCAGGGCGACTTCACGGTCTCCATCAAACACCCTCCTCCTCCTTTAACCTCCTGAATCCTCCTGTACCTGAACCCTGAGCTGGGCTGCTGTCTGCAAACTGTCACACTCTCTGCCCCCCGTCCTGTAGAGTAGCTGAAGTGCTGTGAGGTGTCCACAGGTCAAAGGTCGTCATGGGGGGTTGGTGTTAAGGGGGGAATCTGAATGGGACCCTGCAGTAGTGTTGTGGTAGTAAACAGTCGGGGCTGCAGTCAGTGACTCTCTGGTATTTCCTGCTTCTTGTCTTTGATGCTGCTGCTGCTCAGAAACCTGAGACGTTTATGAAGCTCTGCCTGAACCCTCATCACCCCTCAATGTAAAGACTCAGACCAGAACAATGGGTGCTCACGTCTCTGAGTGGTTCATGTGTGCAGAGAATAGTTAGACTAGTCATAGTCCTCTCTGTAAAAGCTGCTTCTAGTGATCAGCGTCTGTTCAAACTAACCTGCAGGTTTTAAACTCTTTATTCCTCCAGCTGGGAGTCGCTGACTCGTCGTAGTTCAGTTCCTAGATTTTCTTGCTGTCTCTTAAAGGACTTGTAGTTTTAACACAGTCATGTAGTGTTTTAACATTTCTGAGTCGCAGAAAAACATAAATCCTGTTTCATACAAGCATCCAAAACAAGAGCATTTCCTAAATCAGGCACCCTCACATGTTCTCACACCTTCACATTCATAAACAAACCTCTTTTACACGTTGGAAAGATCTCTGACACATGAACATTAGCAAAAACTGGAAGTTTAATTCATGCAATAACTTCAAAACTTGCATTTTTAATCCAAAGAATGTGTTACTTTTTCCCCAATTGCGTGCTATTTGTCCCTTTTGGCACACCGTAGTTAAGTTGCTGCAGAGTCTTCATGCTTCCTGCTGCAGCTGTGATGTAAAATTAAAACACAGTTATAAACAGCACCTTATGGGGACATCTTAGCTTGAGAATAATCCACATAAATCATTTTAAAAGTTCACTTTCGTCAAAAGAGAGTAAGAAGAAGAAGAAGAAGGTGTGATGTCTCTGATTTGTTTTGCAAAGTTTGCTCCTTTAAGTCTGAGAGGAGGAACAAAGATTTCCTTAAGCTTTTGCTTTTTGCTTTTTAAACAGATACTTGTCTTTTTTTTGTTACAGCCTCCCTCATTAGTCCAAAATATAAGATACAGCACCCTTACATCATTAGGATATCCCATAATCCACACTTTTCTCTGTGCTAATCAAAGTTAGTGATTGAAACAGCTGACTGGTGTTGCACAAAAAAAAAAACATTGAACACTAATCCTTCTAAGATATCCTCCTTACAGTCACTTCTCTCTTCTTTGGGAGAGAAGTCTTTATTTTCTAGTACCTAACAGCAACCTCACACTTCTCTCTCCCCTCCTCCTCCTCCCGCTCTTTCCCAGCTGGAGAACCGGAGAGTGGAACACCTGCTCGGTTACCTGTGGTGGAGGCTCTCAGGTGCGCCGCGTGGAGTGCGTCTCCAATGATGCGTCTGGTCCCCGGGTGGTGGAGGACGCCGTTTGTGCCGCCTACACCGAGGCTCCTCTCTCTCTGCAGACCTGCAACATGCAGCAGTGTGCAGAGTACAGAGCAAGTAGATGGAGCGCGGTGAGTAAGATGAGAGAGTATCAAGAGTAGACACTCTGAAAAGCTCAGTGATGAATGCACTTATTGTAGAACATATGCACTGTGCTGTATTTTTGAATTTATACCCAATACTGCATTTGTTTTATCTCTGCACAATTTCAGGATAAAATATACGCCCTGAGCAAAGTGAAATAAAGACAAAAGCTAAAAGTGACCATCATAAGACTTAAAAAGACGCATTTACTTCATTAAGGGTCAAACATGCATGAAGTTTGACTGTGGCGGTATCTTTTCTGGTGAAGTAAGGATGGAAAACAGTATGAAAATCATATTTAAGCAGCGGGCAGACATGTTTCTCTGCAGCTGCAAAATATGGAAAGTGAGGTCTTTATTTTGTCTCAAAGCTTTAAAGGTTAAGTGGTTTGCAAAGTTTATCCACAAGGAAGAACAAATGCTTTGCTCTTTCTTAAATCCAGTGATGCATTTAAGTCTTTGAAGTAAATCTGAGTTAACACGAGAGGCTCAAAGTGAAGCTAAAAGTCCTCTCAGCCTAAAGCACAACAACAAGCTGAACTACTAACTTCCTTTCTTGCACTCTCCTGAGACTAAATCAGACGACACAGCTCTGAGGTTGCAGCGTTGAGGTGTTTACATGCTCTTGAATGTGTGCTCTTGTGTGCTGCAGTGCTCAGTGACCTGCGGCTCCGGACAGCAGACCAGAGAGATCTCCTGTATCGGCTCAGGAGGAATGAGACTGGAGGAAACGTCCTGCAGCGGTCTGATCCGCCCGACTGCCGCCCGACCCTGCGAGATGGCGGCCTGCCCAAGCCCGAGACAGATCAGCTGGCAGGCTGGAGAGTGGGGACTGGTGAGTAAAAACACACACACAGCACACCGATATGAATGAGTGCTTCCAGTCCACTCCAGTCCAGTCCAGTCCAGTCCAATCCGGTCGTACTGTGCCGTCATTGTGATCTCTACGTTTCCCTCCAGTGCTCCAGAAGCTGCGGCGTCGGCTCCAGAGACCGTCAGGTGATGTGCTCTGACATAGAGGGGAACCTGTACCCTGTGGACCAGTGCAGCGCCCATTCCAAACCCTCCACTGTGGAGCGCTGCAACACCCAGTCCTGCTACAACCCACAGAGTGAGCATGTGCACAAACAGCTTCACAAACAGCCTCTTAATCCTGCAGGATAAATTACTTTGCATTCATGCAGTGTGATGTCTTTAAGTCCACATGCTTTCATTTTCTACAATTGCAGAAAATAAACTAAAACTAATGTAAAGCTGTCACATGCAGGAAGTTCATGAAAGCATCACACTACAATCACAAAACATCAGCTTCATATTAAGCTCTTAACATCGTGGTTCTTGTTCTCTTCATGCAGCGGTTCCCAGTGTGCAAGACCCACGAGGACATGACAACACTCAGACCGGTTTCCAGCCTATCAGGCCAGATCAAGCAACACGTAAGACCTTAAAGTTTCTCTGTGGTTTAAAGGACTGTCCTGGTGTCAGCATGCTCGTAATTTCTGCAGGATTAAGAAGGAGTTCACAGATTAGGTATTTTGTGTATAAGCTAAAAGATAACGTCTCTTAATAACTGCTCACAAAGTCAAACGTGATGCAAAAACCTCAGAGCAAGTTGCATTTTCAGGAGCTTCTCTGAAATCTGTGAGGGATTGATGCTTTAGATTACACAAAGATGCATTTTCTGCAAGTTTTAATGTCCATACCTTTTTGTTTTTGCCTTTTAAGACAGCTTTTCGTCTCTTTCTTGCAACCTGCTG